>NC_089840.1:43793738-44097392 GCF_035609145.1 Eleutherodactylus coqui
ACCCAGCTCCGCATAGTAGTAATAGTGTTCGACCAATTAACTTTGAGAAGTAATTCACTCACCCAGGCCGCAGCTCAAATCCGCCGCTGTTGTGACCCCTGACCTTTTCCACCAGTTTCTGCACTGGGTAAAGGCTGGTGTCTGTGTGCAGGCATGCAGATGCTCGTGGGAGAGGTCATGGGTCACAGACTCAGCAGTGGCAACCCACCAGTGGACTGAAGCTGCAGGTTGGGTCAATGAAATGCTTGTGGGATTGTTGCTCACCAGCTTACAGAAAGCTATTATTTTTTACCAGCCATTTATGGCTGGTAAAACATAAGCACTAGCCAGGTAGCAACCTGTTGCCCCTCTGAGGTCCTGCAGCCTCCGATAGCCTCATAGTAGGGACTCCTCTGATAAAGGGGCAGAATTTGCTTTCTTCTCATGCCCAAACCTGGCTGCCGAAAACTACCACACCACCCTCAGACGCCCTGGATGAAGCGGCACCACCCATGACCCGAACCATCCTCCAGAGACCATGACAACCTTAGATCAAGCCCCAAATGCGCTTCATCTGGTGCTGCTCCCAATATGCTGAATAGCTATGACGCAAATTAAAACAGCCAGCAGACTTCACCCACTTCAAATTCATGCTCAAAACCTACAATCTCGCCTTTCACCATGCCAAACAAATTTATTTCACCTCTCTCATCTCCTCAATATCCCATAACCCCAAATGACTCTTCGACACCTTGTCTACGACAATGCCTGGTCTGTTCCAAGATCACATGCTTTCTCTCTGATAACTCTCTCCTCGACCTCCTCCAGTCAGGCTTCCGCCCCTTACACTGGACCGAAACTGCCCTCACTAAAGTATCAAATGACCCGATGACGGCCAAGTCAAGGGGCAACTACTCCCTACTAATTCTCCTTGATCTCTCCACTGCATGCAACACTGTCCACCATAACGTCCTCCTTGCTATGCTTCGCTCTATCAGACGAAAAGACACTGCTCTCTCATGGTTCTCTGCCTATCTCTCTGACTGCTCTTTCAGCATCTCATTCGCTGGCTCTACCTCCTCTCCACTTCCTTTTACTGTCGGAATCCCCCAGGGGTCGGTTCTCGGCCCTCTTCTCTTCTCTATCTACACAGCCCCAATCAGACAAACCATCTGCAGATTTGGCCTTCAACATCACCTCTATGCTGATGACACCCAGCTTTACACCTCTTCCTGTGACATCTCAGAACCTTACCTTCAAAACATGTACGACTGTCTGTCCGCTGTCTCAAACACCATCTCCTCCCTTTTTCTCAAACTTAACGTTCTAAAACTGGCCTTCTTTTTCCATCTTCTACCAACTGCCCCCCCCCCCCCCCCCCATCCTCTCCATATCAGTATCTAGCACCACCAAAACCTCCAGACAGCATGCCCGCTGCGCCTTGGGGTCACACTGGATTCTGACCTCTCCTTCACCCCCCACAACCAACCTCTGGCCCGATCATGCCACCTACACCTCAGGAACATTGCTAAAATCCAGCCATTCTTGACCATGGACACACTAAAGACACTTGCTGTCACCACTTCTTCCTATCTCTTCGTAGACTTATCTTCCTATCCAGCCACTTCTCAGATTCCTCTGCACTATACTAGTCACTGCATTGGGCGCCCATCTATTAAAAAACTCAATTGAAAATCCTCACCCTCACCCATAAATTCTCTACCCCAAGACATCCGGACAATTCCTGATGCATGGCATTTTGGACGCACCCTAAAGACTCACCTCTTCAAAGACGCATACCAAATCTCCTGATCTAGTCCCCCACCCCATAATACACCTATAATGTACATTTCTTGCCACATACCTACTACACTACCACACCCTGTCTGCTCCATTAAAAAAACTACAAAAACATGTTTTGTTGCATTGCTGTGTTCCTACTCACTCCATCCCCTGCCTTGTACATTATGTATCACCAGTCCCAGGTTCCTTTTACAAAGGGGACAATTTCTCGAAAACGTAGTTATAAAACACAGTAGAAAAGCACCATGAACCTGATGTAATTTTTGCCATATTCTAACAGGTGCCATATACCAACTTAATGCAAACATATGCTTTGTTGAATGTCAACGTCTGTATGGGCATTAAGCAATATGGACCTCATAGTACCAGTGAAAATCCCTGCTGGTACATCGCATTGTCTCATGGTATATGGTAAGCAGGCCTAATCCCTCTCCGAAGCGTGTCACCCGCCTAATACAAAGGATGTGACAGCCGCCATGCACCAGAAGGAAAGTCTAAATGGGAAAATTCTCAGGTAAATGACTCTGCGCTTTAGACAGATTGTTTCACAGACAAATATTCCCTGCTTGACTGGGCTCTTTAATGCATTCTCACGAAAAATCTGCTTAGAAAACACTTTTTATGTTCCCATCACTTTATGATTTTTTTACGACGCCTTTCCCCCTCAAAATGTATACTCTGTGTAATATTGAATAGCGCTAATGTGGCTCCTAAAGTCCTATTTATGATTTTATGTCATCTTTCCTGCAGTTCTGTGGACTCAATTACCTCAATAACCAAAACATTAAAGACAAGCCGCTAAAGGCGTAAAATACGGCGACAATTGTTATGATTTATTAATAAACATCATGCGCTACGTAATGTCTCACTTCATCAATATAGATTAGTTACTGGGTAATGCTTGACAGCGACGACCTGCAGCTCCATCTGATGAGAGTGAAAACAGAGCAATGTACATGATAGAGAAACCTGAGCACATTGTCTACTTCATTTCTCCGCCCTATTGAACATTCTCCAAATAATACCACACAGGACAGAAAAACACAAACATTCACAATGTTATTATGTGTAGTGTATGCCAGATACCAAAGATGAAGGATATTGGAGGTTTTCCATATCTGACTCCTTTCAAGGCAATATTAAAGTAATTATATGCTTCTACGTAGGAGGCAGTATTATTGCAGTTATATTCTTGTACATAGGGGCAGTATTATAGTAGTTCTATTCTGGTACATAGGGGCTGTATTATAGTAGTTATATTCTTGTACATAGGGGGCAGTATTATAGTATTTCTATTCTTGTACATAGGAGGCAGTATTATAGTAGTTATATTCTTGTACATAGGAGGCAGTATTATAGTAGTTATATTCTTGTACATAGCGGGCAGTATTATAGTAGTTCTATTCTTGTACATAGGGGCAGTATTACAGTAGTTATATTCTTGTACATAGGGGCAGTATTATAGTAGTTATATTCTTGTACATAGGAGCAGTATTATAGTAGTTATATTCTTGTACATAGAAGCAGTATTATAGTAGTTATATTCTTGTACATAGGGGGCAGTATTATAGTAGTTATATTTTTGTACATAGGAGGCAGTATTATAGTAGTTATATTCTTGTACATAGGGGGCAGTATTATAGTAGTTATATTCTTGTACATAGTGGGCAGTATTATAGTAGTTATATTATTGTACATAGGAGGCAGTATTATAGTAGTTATATTCTTGTACATAGGGAGCAGTATTATAGTAGTTATATTCTTGTACATAGGGGGCAGTATTATAGTAGTTATATTCTTGTACATATCAGGCAGTATTATAGTAGTTATATTCTTGAATATAGGGGGCAGTATTATAGTAGTTATATTTTTGTACATAAGGGGCAGTATTATAGTAGTTATATTCTTGTACATAGGGGGCAGTATTATAGTAGTTATATTCTTGTACATAGTGGGCAGTATTATAGCAGTTATATTCTTGTACATAGAGGCAGTATTATAGTGATTATATTCTTGTACATAGGAGGCAGTATTATATTGGTTATACTCTTGCACATAGGGGGCGGTATTGTAGTAGTTATATTGTTGTACATAGGAGCAGTATTATAGTAGCTATATTGTTGTACATAGGAGGCAGTATTATAGTGGTTATATTCTTGTACATAGGGGTAGTATTATAGTAGTTATATACTTGTACATAGGGTGCAGTATTATAGTAGTTATATTCTTGTACATATGGACAGTATTATAGTAGTTATATTCTTCTATATAGGGGCCGTATTATAATAGTTATAGTCTTGTACATAGGATACAGTATTATAGTAGTTATATTCTTGTACATAGGGGGCTGTATTATAGTAGTTATATTCTCTTACATAGGGGGCTGTATTATAATAGTTATATTCTATTATATAGGGGCAGTGTTCTAATCGTTATTTTGCACTTAGTGGCAAGTTGATTTTGGATTGTACCACCGTTGGGAGTGTCTGTTAATGCTGCAGATACACTAATTTTAATGAATACAGTGGTAAATGAGTGGGTTTCTAAGCTCAAAATACCGTAGGAAGTCATTTTGAAAGTGTTTGCATAAAACTATCCATTATACCTACATGTTTCACTGTAAATGTTAAGAAGAAATATATTTTTGGCAATGTACAATCTATGTTTAGTTTTAGGTGTCTGGTAATGGGTAAATCTGAGCACTTATTAAACAACATGTAGAATCTTTGCGACATTATGTACAAGTTCACCTACAGCTTTCTGTAGACAAATCCTTGTATTTACTCTAAAATTGAATTTGTCACACAGCCAACAAAGCAATTTGGACATATCAAATCTTGAACTCTTAACAGATTAGATTTTCGGCATACTATTTGTTCTATGAGCCATGAAAGTCAGACTTTAACTTGGACATTGTATAGAAGGCTGCTATTTTATTTGTGGCTTTTCAACAAAATACCAGAGAAATTAACACAGTTCTAGATCAAAACTAGAGATGAGCGAGCATACTCGTCCGAGCTTGATACTCTTTCGAGTATTAGGGTGTTCGAGATGCTCGTTACTCGTGACGAGTACCACGTGATGTTCAGGTTACTTTCACTTTCTTCCCTGAGAAATTTGCGCGCTTTTCTGGCCAATAGAAAGACAGGGAAGGCATTACAACTTCCCCCTGCGACGTTCAAGCCCTATACCACCCCCCTGCAGTGAGTGGCTGGCGAGATCAGGTGTCACCCGAGTATTAAAATCTGCCCCTCCCGCGGCTCGCCACAGATGCATTCTGACATAGCTCAGGGAAAGTGTTGTTGATGCCGGACCTGCTATAGGGAGAATGTTAAGAGTGATTTTAGGCTTCAAGAACCCCAACGGTCCTTCTTAAGGCCATAGAAATCGCAGATCGCACCTATGTGCGATCTGCGATTTCTGTTCTCTTCTCTATATGCACTCAATGGGGCCGGCGGCAGCAGCGCCGACCCCATTGAGAACATATAGAAGACAAATCATTCTTCTCTGCCATAGCTGTAACAGCTGTGGCAGAGAAGAACTATGTTTGCCCATTGAATTCAATGGAGCCAGCAATACAGCCGCCTCCATTGAAAGCAATGGACTGCCGGCGATCGCAGGATGAATTGTCGGGAAGGGCTTAAATATATAAGCCCTTCCCTGCAATTCATCCAGAAATGTGTTACAATAAAAGTATATACCGGCGTATAAGGCGACGGGGCGTATAAGACGACCCCCCAACTGTCACCTTATACGCCAGTAATATAGCGGAGCAAAGAATAAAAATCATTACTCACTTCTTCTGGCGTTCTGCGGTGCTGCTGCAGGCTGTCACTCCCTCTTGGTCCACGGCAGAGCATTGCTTTCTCTATGAAGGGCTTTAAATCCCCGCCTCCAGAAACACACGTGCCTTCAGCCAATCACAGCCAATGACAATGATGTCATTGAATGGCTGTGATTGGCTGAAGGTACGTGTGTTTCTGGAGGTGGGGATTTCAAGCCCTGCGACCAGAAAGAATGCTCTGCCGTGGACCAGGAGGGAGCGACAGCCTGCAGCAGCACCGCAGAACGTCAGAAGAAGTGAGTAATGATTTTTATTCTTTGCTCCACTGTATTGCCGGCGTATAAGGTGACAGTTGGGGGGTCGTCTTATACGCCCCGTCGCCTTATACGCCGGTATATATTTTTATTGTAACACATTTCTGGATGAATTGCAGGGAAGGGCTTATATATTTAAGCCCTTCCCGACAATTCATCCTGCGATCGCCGGCAGCCCATTGCTTTCAGTGGAACCTGCTGTATTGCTGGCTCCATTGAATTCAATGGGCAAACATCGTTCTTCTCTGCCACAGCTGTTACAGCTGTGACAGAGGAGAACGATCTTTACGCTGACAGTGCGGGGGGGGGGGGGGACACTCTTGCCGCTATTGTGGCTTAATAGTGGGACCTGGGAACTTGAGATGCAGCCCAACATGTAGCCCCTCGCCTGCCCTATCTGTTGCTGTGTCGTTCCCATCACTTTCTTGAATTGCCCAGATTTTCACAAAGGATAACCTTAGCGAGCATCGGCGATATACGAAAATGCTCGGGTCGCCCATTGACTTCAATGGGGTTCGTTACTCGAAACGAACCCTCGAGCATTGCGAAAAATTTGTCCCGAGTAACGAGCACCCGAGCATTTTGGTGCTCGCTCATCTCTAATCAAAACCCATGAAAATTCTCCTTCTTTTTCTTAACCTTTCCCTTTCCACCCTTCACTTCTCCTCTTCTCTTCTTTGCTGTCCTTCCATATGCTCCACTTTTATCCCTAACTTCCTTCTACATTCTTCTCCACCTTCCTGGCCTTTTCTCCTTCCTTCCCCATTCTTTCCTTCCTTCTTCTGTATGTCTTCTCATCTACTGTTTCCCCCGCATTGTCCTCACTTCTCTGAGTCCTTACTTACTCTTCTCCTCTTATGACTTCTCCTGCTTTCTCCTCTCTTCTTGCCGGTTTTCTCCTTTCCTCTATTTAGTTCTTTTCTCAATAATCCTTTCTGCCATCCTCATACTCTTTTCCTCTCATGAATTCTTTTCTTATCTTCTGACTTCTCTTCTTGTCTCCTGACGTCACCTCTCATCTCTTCTTCTATCTTCTTTTCTACTTTCTTCTCCCTTCTTGCCCTCTCTTGTTTCCTCTTTTTCTTTCCAAACTTCTTCTTTCTTTATTCTCTTTCTCTCATCTTACTACTCTTCTTTCCTTACCTGTCTTCCTCACTTCACTTCTCCTGCCATCTTTTTTGTTCTCTCCTCCCCGTTCATTTCCTCTCCTGTGTTTTGATCTCCTCTCTTTCTTCCTCACTACTTTCTTCCTCACTCTTATCCTTTCTTGTCTTTTCATCCTCTCTTCTCCCCTCCTCGCTTCCCCCTGCTCTCTCCTCCTCTCTTCTTTCCTCTTTGGTCTTCCCATCTTCTTTCTTCTATCTTCTTATTATTTCCTCTCATCTGTTCTTTTTGTCCCTCCCCTCTGCTTTCCTCTCTGTTCCTCACTTCTCATCCTCTCTTCTTCTCCCCTCTCATATTCTGTATCCTTAGCATATTGTCTGTTTCCTCTATTTCACATCTATTTATTTAATTTATTTTTCATTTCATACCCCTATTTTATTTTTGCCATACTTTTCAGATTTTTCTTTTCACTGCAACTTTTTAATTTTTTTTAGTTAGCCCTCCTATATCCTTATGAATGTGTTCTCATGTGAGCCTATTCTAACCCTAGGTCACCACACACACAGATCACAGTATAGAAAATGTCCAAGTCTGACTTTTATGCCTAAATTGTATGTCTTCACAGCAGCCGCCTTTTTCGGTTCTGCAGCAAGGTCTTTGTCCTTCCCGTGCTCATTAGATACAAAATAATTAGCATTTTTTTCTTAGCACAGGTTAAATATTTGAATCCATATTAAACATTTCGTGTTAAAGTTCCCCAACGAGGTTTAACTGTGTGGTTTTAAATCCTCTAGGGGTAAGTTGTTTTTTGTAATGTTAGACGTAGCTTTCTTCTTTTATGCATTAATCATTTCCATCACAAATTTTCAAAAATCAACATATACCACATCCACAGGTGCACCAAAGTCCTCTGTACCTCCCCCATGTCAAGCTTCCATAAATGCAACTAGTGGTACCTTTTAACATAACATTCAACTTGATATTGAAGACTACAGAGTAAATGTATACATTAGATTGAGCATTCCCATTGGTTACTTTGTGCGCTTTTGTTATATTCAAAATTTAATTTGCACGAATAACCCAATCGTCACAGCGCACCGCCGCTGCTCACGTGCTCCTGGGGCTGCGGTCAGTCATCGCTTCTATTCATGCTCTGCATGCTTCTCACTCCCATGCTTTTGCCCTTACAGTTTGTGCATGCTCCCACCCAACTTCTTAAAGAGCCAGTGCGCAATCCCATTACTTGTCCCCATCCAATCCCGTCTTGCACTTGCTATATTAGGTATCCACACCCCTAGCATGGGTGTCTAAGCAATTTGATCTCCTGCCAGTTGTAAAAAAGCCCTTGCTTGTGTTCCTGGTTCTGACCCTCTGCTTGTATTTTACTGCCCTGAACTCTGTTCTCCTTAATTTTGGTTCTGTATCTTGGATTCTGTTCTGTCTCCTTTCTGCCCTGATTAATAGCCTGGATCTTATTCACACGCTTGTGCTGTCAGCCCTGACCTAAGCCTGCTTATTTGCTACGTGTCAGTTCAGACCTTCAGGTACTGGTTTGGCCTACTGCACACACCGGGACTATCTGTGCATGCAATGGCCCAGGGACCTCGCAGCAAAGCTTGTATCCCACTTGGAGGGATTAAGCATGAAGCCGGGGTTTCCGAGGTACTGCCACCTCAATTAGCCCACAGCCAAGCCTGTGTGTGGCAAGACGGATCCACATCCGCCTGTCTGACACCAATAAAGTGTCACCTCCCCTACTGGAAGGCCACTTTTCATAACAGTAATGTCTCTGTCATAGTTGTCAGTTAGTGACACGAGGAAGGAGACAGATCAGCGGCTGCCAAGCTTTAGGAGCACAGATGGGGTAGATTATCATTCATTCTCTTCATCTCGACTCAAATAAAACAAGTGTTTTCCAGCCTCCTGTTGGAATCGATCTCATTTCACTTGCATTGATCGGAGTTTATGATTACATGTCCCATATGCTTTACAATGGCCGTCAATTACATAGACAAAGTGTGATTGGGGGAACCAGTATGTCTAGAATGATTATTATACTGGGAGAGATGTTGCCACACACGGCGTAGACCGCTCTAAAGAGCATCAATAACAGACTGATATCAATAATGCTGCCATTGGAATTTACAGAGTTGTTACATAGATCGTCTTTAGAAGATGTGGGAAAAAACAAGAGTTTCTACAACAAAAAGATTTTAAAACATGTTTCTGTCTAATGTGGAATTTTTGGACCATCTTGGGATTTTTTTGTATCATCTTTCTTCTAAACTCAGATTTAAAGTGGAAGGCCACACTTGGTTGTCCTCGCCCACGCTGTCAAGACTGACAGCCCTTTGTCCCTGCTTGTGTATAGGGAGAGAGCTGCCAGTCAACATGCCCCAGCCAAGGAGAGGTTGGGGAGAGACGGCAGCATTTTAGAAGAAGACCGCTTTCACACGGCTGAGAAAATCGTGCAAGATTTGTGCATTGTGAGACGAACAAATCTCGCACGAATATGAATCCAATTTTTTTGAATGTGGTCATTACTTTTTCAATAAGTGGGTGGGGCTACCTTTAGGGGGTGTGCCCTCATGTGTCCCAAAAATCTACTATAATGTACATCTAAAATTGGTGTACACTATAGCAGAAATTTATGCCAGCTGGCGTATTACTTTTAGTGCATGGAGGTGCAGCCAGATAAGACAAGAGGCTTGTGTTTTTTAATACATTTGTTGCTCTAAGCCCATTGCACAGTTTACTTAGACCAATGTATTGTCACTGATCTAAGTAAATGTGTCACACAATTTACATGATAGTATTCTTCTCACCTGCAGCCACCACTAGGGGGAGCTCAAGAACTAACTGTGTACAGAGTTATTACTACATTTAATATACACTGTATACTTCTGACCTCCTATGAATTACATCTGGAGGCACACAGAATTGTATTTTAAAACTCCATGGCGCAGATTTACTATTGAAAATATACAGTCTATTTGCTGCAAATAGCACAAAAAAACTGTCTTATGTAAAAAGGGGCATGGCTTACCTGGAAGTGCCCTTGTTTTATGAGAAAAAGGCCTAAATGTGACATTGTGTGCCATAGCTACCTGATAGCTGGTAAAAAAAGTTACATATAGGTGTCTAGTTATGTGCCAGAAATATCATCCAGCACAGCAACTATGATAAATCTGGCATATTTTAGTAACATAGTATGTTAGTCTGAAAAAAACATATGTCCATCTAGTTCAGCCTATAACCCCCCCACCCCCACCCCCAATGTTAATCCAGATGAAGGCAAAAAAAAAAAAAAACGTTACAGAAGCCGATTTTATTAATTTAGGGGGAAAAGTTCCTTCCCGACTGTCTATCTATAATACACTAACTATTAGACAAGTCTTTGCATGCAGTTTGAGTTCCATTCTAGAAAAATGAAGCAATGGTTTTCATCTGTTTTGTTACCTTCTTCGCCACCAGGCACTGCCCTTCATACCTACAAATTATTTGAATTTGGAGACAAAAAGTAATTTTTTATCTTACAGCATTTGATACTTTTGTAACAACGCACAAACAGATCATATCGCAGTGATACTGTATATGTTGGGATGACTTGAAGCATGTATGGTATTTTTGAAGTAAGCTTTGCAGTGGGGCACATTCAGTGTTCTGCCATAATTCTGGCATAAGCTGCACCTTTTTTTGGCACAAATCAGTTTCAACAGATTTACTACTGATTTGTGCCAAAAAGAACAGATGTTATACCTTTCAATCCACTTTTCAAAGGTTTTTAGAAAAGTAGGCGTGGCTTAGCGTTTGCTCAGGAATTAAAGACACAAATACAACTTTTTTAAAAGTTGCTAAATTTGCCACAATCTCACTCCAGTAGCTGAGTGGCATACAAGAAACAGAATATTGACTTAAAAACTTGTGATTTTCATGCGATTTTAACATTAGAAACTCTTATTGACTTTCACAATAAAAATTGGGCGATTTTATCGTGGGCGGTAGCATAACGAAATTATTCTCAAGAAAAAGCATCACTGACGCTACAAAATTGCAGAAACAAAGCTGCGATATCGCCACAATTTTGTAGCGGTGATATCGCTGTCACCCTTGTGAAAGAGGGTACCGTGTGGGATAAATAATGTGTTCCTTTAACCCTTTCCAATCCACTGTCTGACGTCTGAAGACATTCTGATTGAAGGCTGTACAGCTCCCATGTCGGAATACGTCCGGCAGGGTATTCTTACTGTATATTACTGGCCGCTCTGTTGTTGGTGGCATCTCCAGCTTGTCCCATACCGCTGTACTGGCTCTAGCCAGCAGATGGCGCCATTGTATAATGGCAGAAAGAGAAAGCCCCCTAGGAAACCCAGAATCCAAAATTGGATTGCAAAAGGTTAATAGATGGGACTTTGATAGCTTGATACCAAATATGATTTTTTTTGCATTTTTATTAATTTGAGAAAAGGGATCTTTTTAAAAAAAACAAAAAAAAAACAAAAACATTTACTTCCTTTTATTTTTTTTCCAATAATTAATAAAACATTTGAAAAATTATTTATACACTTTTTTTAGTCCCCATAGGGTCTACAGTATTACATTACGATGCATTTTGACAAGCAGTCTATGAAGACATGCCACAGGCACACCTTAATAGGCATTTTATCATGGCAGCCCTGAAAGCCTTTAGAAGGACCCCAGCTGCCATAACAATCAAACAGCACCCCTCGATCTCATCGTGGGGGGAAAAGGGGGGGGGGGGATTCGGGCCCATTCAAAAACGATTGGAGTATTTAAATGCTGCTATCAGAATTGACAGCAGCATTTATAGGGTTAACAGCTGTGATCAGAGTCAGCACTGATCGTGGGTCTGTGGGCGGGTGTCTGCTATCGCAGCACCCGCCTTGTATTACGCAGGATCGGCTCACAGTCCGTAAAACCCCATATACGTAACTGTATGTACTGGCGTGTTAAGTGGTTGAAGATGCAACAAATGTACAAACATCATGTGACATTTATGATAAATACCCCCCAATGTTTGTTAATTTTATCACCTCTCTAAATAAGTCTATAGATGTTCCCATAAGTGTTACGCCACCGATCTACTGCAGTAAAATTGTGCAAAACATTTGTAACTTTTTGAAAAGTCACATTTTATCAATTTGTGTAGATCCTGCCCAATCAAGACGTTTCACCCGTTTTTCACTTTACTTTTCTAAACTGACATATATGGCGCCAATGGCCTTAATTTTGGGCTAATAAATGTGTCCTACAGCAGATCAGACATCACGTTGGAGGAAACTGCGCCAGAAAACTTGTAGTATTTTTGCATCTAAGTTAACAGGAACAATTAGAAGATTGTAAGCCTCGGAGAGAAGTCGTCATTTCCATTTTGCCGGCGTCAGCATTGCTGCATAGATAATCCCTGCCGGTTATATTTATGACACAACACAGCATTATATATTTATTACAGAACATGTCATACATATTTATTATGGAGCTCAGCATGAATATTAATGGCAGGAGCCGAGGTACGTAGTAGGTGTTTAGCAGAAGACACAGTTGGGTGAAATGTTACAACCTCCCACCCTCAGAAGAGAGAATTGTAAATCAAGTATGTAGATGGCTCCCCCACAGACTGCTCTCTGCACCAGTGCAGCTTGTCTCCATTAGATGGGTCCCTGGTAGAGAGGAGCGAGCACGCTCGTTTAAGGCTGATACTCAAGCGAGCTTCGTTTTTTTTTCCGAGAAACTGACTACTTGTCCAAGCACCAAGGGGTGTTGAAACGGGGGAGGGGAGTGAAAGAGATCTCTCTTCCCGCTCTCCCCACCGCCCCCAAGCATGGTGCTTAGACGAGTAGTTAGTTACTCGAAAAAAACGAAGCTCGCTTGAGCAATAGCCTTAAACGAGCGTGCTCGCTCATCTCTAGTCCCTGGGTATTCTGGAGCATGTAGGGTATTTCTTTTAATAACTCGCTCTCTGTTCCTTTAGCTTGCTATGAAAACACCCTACCAATGCATCCAATCATACCTATTAACTATATGCAGTGTCTTTACATAATTCTGCATACAGGACATGTCCGTAATACATGTGAACACATGAAACATTGTAGGACATCGTATTAGGGTGAAATAGCCTGTTCTTCAACTTCCAGCAGCCTATACTCCTCATTACCTGCCTTAAGGAGTCCTGCAAATGTTCATAAGCCTCATCAGTCAGAAGAGAGGGAGGAGGGAGATGCAGCTGCAGTTTTGGTGCATGTTGTTTGGCACAATACAGAAGAATTTTGCAGCATTTTGATCTCCGAATTGTCCTCTTAGCACCAACACTAGCTTTATGTAAGTGAAATACCGATTTGGCTACATCACAGCGGAGAAGCAGATAACGGACATGGCCAGGTAGCACTACTTAAAAGCGAATGTCCTCTTTTTAACACCCTATCATTTCTTAGGGTGCAATCTGACATGGCAGATGTTGGCGTGGATAACCTGCCGCATATTTTGCTTTGCGGATCTTAGTGCAGATCTACACCAACATCTGAACTATTAGGTGCAGATTTTGATGTTGGTCGCCAGAAGATTTCACCCTTTAAATGGAAGATGTGAAGTCTGCTGCAAATCGTCATCAAAATCCACACCAATGGTACAGGTTTTGATGCAGAATTCAATGCAGATTTCATTTTGGACTTTCCGCAGTGGAAAACTCACACCAAATCCACTGCGTGTTTAACTAATCTTATATTTAAAATTCTACAATGTCTTCTGTTTTATCTTATAGGGGTTGGATCCCCGTTTTTCTGATACAGAGCCATAAATCCCTTGTACAAACATAGTATGAAAAAAATATTCTGGCTACCTCCAGCTACCACGAGGGGGAGCTGTTAAGCCTACTGCATACTGTTTTGTCATTGAATGTAATGTATCAGCAGTCTACAGTAAGCTCCCCCTAGTGGTGGCTGCAAGCATCCAAAATGTTATGCTTTAAGTCTTTGTTTATGCAGGGAATTTGGACCTCCGAAACTAAGTTTCGGCCGCCCAGAATTTGGAGCTTATTTAAATTGAAAAAGTAAAATGGAGTTCAAGTGAGAACACGTTGAATGGTTACTATAGATTGTCTTGATATTGCCCACTTCCTCCCTAACTCTATTTGGGCCCATTTAGTGAGATATACTTACTCACCTTGGATCCCCTACTTGGTGTTAGAGTTTAGGCTCTGCTATAAAGCCCTGTACAGAACAGTCATTTTCCCCCTACAGTCTCTTCTTTATTATCCTGTGTTTTTCCATAGTGATAAGTAACTGCAGAATGTTTTGACTGTGCTGTCTCGTTAGATGTTCAGACATTTTTGTGTTGTAGTGGCTGATGATGCTGTATATCCTAGTAGACGTTGGCATCAGAGACTTAGATGACCCTAACTGTATATCTTCACAGAGCGGAGTACCATCAAGAAGCGATTGTATGAAGAGAATCGAGTGTATGATGAGCAGTGGATGCTCCCGTTGCAATGCATTTCTAAGTCATGCTAACTTGAAAGAAAGCTGCTGACACAGTGGCCATTGATTGGAAGATTATATACCGATTATTACAATTGGTGGGTCACTATCACTATAGCCATTTTCAGTGATACTGCAAAGATACTGCTGTACTGATAAAGACTGTGGTGAATTGTTCAAGTTATACATACTGCTTTTTCAAGTGAAGTGATACGGAGTAAGCAACTTGTGGCTTTTACTTACCGCCTCATCGTCTGGTTCCGCAGAAGCCATGTATTCATCAGTTCTTTTCAAGGTATCCAATGAAATGGCCAACATAGAGTTCAATGTAAAAGATGACTTTCTCCATACCGGCCCATATAGCAAATTTCAAGAGATATTACACCGGCTTCCCTGCCCCTATCCATGTCAATATGATACCTCTTAATGGCTAATAAAAATAAATGATGTTACAGCTAGCTTTAGAGACTACTTAGACTTCTTCATCAGGTTTCTAATATCAGTATATATTACTTTTAGAAGCCTGGTGAAGAAACTTGAGTAGTTTCGAAAGTTTGCTGTAACAATATTTCTTTTATTTGTTTTTGAAAGCCATTAAAATGTATCATTTCTACAAGATCACTTTGTGTCTCCTACATTTTGTCCCACTGGCTAACACTGTGTCAAACTTTTTTCCTCTCTGCTGGACAATGCACGTTTTCCCCTAAATCGATTCTGCTGGCTATTGGACTGTCTCATTACTCCCTCACCCCCTTTGGTGTACCTGGCAAAGCATGTATGGATTTGTAGTAGAAATCAACTGCAGCTGAAGCATTAAAAACTGCTTCCGATATCTGCATTGTAGCAAAGAACAAAGCCACCGCAGCCTCTAAGACATGTAGCACAGGTTTCTGTGCAGCAGTGCTCACAAATGTTCCATTACTTACTGTATTTATGAATGTGCTTGTTTTTATTATGTGATTTTATGGGATATATTTTATTTTTAATGTACTCCTACTTTAACGATCAGCGATGATTTACATCATGTACCTTTTACACTTGTCTGTAAAAGCTTTTACTCATCTGTGGATTAATAAAGAAATGGTTATAGTAATAGTAGAAATTACTGGGCCTTCTACTTCGCAATTAATGAAACTTAATAGATTTCAATTCATTACAGCTATGATGTATGTCTACTTTGTGCCGATTTTGATGCAGAATGAAAATGGCTTAAATCAGGGTGCAATTCAATTCTGCATCAAAATCCACAGTTAGCCCCATGGATTTTGATGTGGAATTCTGCAACGGCTAATTCTGCTGCGTCCTGGCGGAAATACTCTGTGCTTGTGAAAGAGGCAGGAGGGATGGATGGACCCCCAGTATTCAGTCACTTATTCCATATGCTGTGGATAGGGGATATTAGATAGATAGATAGATAGATAGATAGATAGATAGATAGATAGATAGATAGATAGATAGATAGATAGATATGAGATAGTGAGATGGATATGAGATAAGAGATATGACAGAGATAGATAGATAGATAGATAGATAGATAGATAGATAGATAGATAGATATGAGAGATAGATAGATATGAGATAGAGAGATATAAGATAGAGAGATATATGAGATAGAGAGAGATATGAGATAAGAGATAGAGATATGAGAAATGAGATATGAGATAAGAGATAGAGATGAGATAAGAGATAGAGAGAGATATGAGATACGAAATAGTGAGAGATATGAGATAAGAGATAGAGATATATGTGAGATAAGAGATAAAGAGAGATATGAGATAAGAGATAGAGAGAGAGATATGAGATAGAGAGAGATATGAGATAAGAGATATGAGATAGAGAGA
The DNA here is from genome assembly GCF_035609145.1 of Eleutherodactylus coqui. Classification (NCBI taxonomy): domain Eukaryota; kingdom Metazoa; phylum Chordata; class Amphibia; order Anura; family Eleutherodactylidae; genus Eleutherodactylus; species Eleutherodactylus coqui. The sequence goes on from NC_089840.1 coordinate 43,810,057, forward strand.
GATATGAGATAGAGAGATAGAGAGATATGAGATATATGAGATATGAGATAGAGAGATATGAGATAGAGATATACGAGAGAGAGATATGATATATGAGATATATGAGATATGAGATAGAGAGATATGATATATGAGATATATGAGATATGAGATAGAGAGATATGATATATGAGATATATGAGATAGAGAGATAGAGAGATAGATAGATAAATAGATAGATAGATAGATAGATAGATAGAGCAAAATTAGGACCCCATAATCAATATAAGAAACACTTTTATCACCTTATTTAGATCTATGCATTACATTTACTTGTGTTGGCAAATTTAGACATCAGATATCGTGCATAGAAATAAGTAATTTCCTGCATGCTCCCCATGGAGTCAATTAAAATAACCCGAGATTTAATATAATGACCAGAGAAAAGCGCACATTTGTCTCTTACCCCAACAACACTCATTAGTATTATATCTTTCCATGTCTGATCAATATCATCATAGAAGAAGAGGTGACATTTTCATTTTCCTTAGCTTGCTAAATGGGTTTGCTTTCAATATGTTACATATATGGGTAATAGTTTTTTTATCTGTTGTAGTGTACCATTATGTACAAAATAGTAAATGGTAAAACCATGAATAGCCATTTATCCAGTTTGTGGTGGGAACAGCATGCTATTGGATATGCGGGTTATGCAGCTGCACACAAGCCGTCCATCATAAAGCGCAATGCACTGACCCAACTACAGTGGTGCAAGAAGCGTCATTGGACAGTTGATCAATGGAAAAACATTCTATGGACTGACAAATCATGTTACTTCATCTTCAAATCAGATGGGTTTACCTGGGTGTGAAGGATGATGGGGAACGCCTTGTGCCTGAGTGTGTTGTGCCAACAGTTTAGTACGGTAGAGGTTCTGTTATTGTCAGGGGACGTTTTACATGGCATGGTCTCGGTCCGTTGGTTGTAATGGTAAGAACCATGAACACAGAGGTGCTGCTGACAATGTGGCAATACTTTGGGACTTCCAACAAAACAACACGCCTTGTCACAAATCCAACACAGTTTTACATTGGTTTGAGGATATGGATCTTCCACGATTGGATCGGCTGCACAGAGTCCCAACCTGAACCTACCGAACATCTTTGGGATGAACTGAAATGTCGGGTTAGAAAATAGGAACAGCATGCATCTTCTTTGAAAGAACTCCCCAGATGTTTGCAGGATGAATGGAAGGAAATGCCAGCAGAAGTGTATGACACCTAAGTAGAAAGTATGCCACGGAGAATATCCAATGTCATTAAAGCAAAGTAGGTCCTACTAAGTATTACTAGATGGAAATAAATACTACTTTTGATTCTTGCTCAGGTTTTCAATTAATTTTGGTAGGATAATGTAGATAGATAGATCGATAAATAGGTCAGAGATAGATAGATAGATAGATAGATAGATAGATAGATAGATAGATAGATAGATAGATAGCCTCCCCCAAATCCTAGGCATGAGAAGTAAAGAAAAGATGAACTTTTGAAAAGTTCGGGTTGGCAGGTTCACTGAATTTCAGTTTGAACCTAACCGGCGGTTCTTCTGTGGCTCAGTGGTTGGCACTGTTGCCTTGCCGTGCTGTGGTCCAAGGCTTAAATTGTCACTGTATGCTTCTTCCTCCTCAATAAATGTAGGCACTATATAAATAAAGGTGATTAATATGAAGATACAACCAACACAAATACAGGGAGAACACACACACTCCATGCAGATGTTGTCCTTGATCAGCGTTAAACCTAAGACCCCAGCACTGCAAGGCTACAGTGTTAACCACTGAGCCACAGGAGAAGAAGAAGAACCATCAACAACCACCTGAAGTTCAGATTTGCTATGAAACAAACTTTCAGCAACGTTCGGCCCAAGCCAGAGCTGGACTAGTATGCCTCCGTATATCCAAAGGATTTTCATACAGAGGTTTTTCTCCTCCATATGAAGCTGACATAAGGAATCTTGTAACATGTTATGAACAGAAGTGTTACTTCTAGTAGAGAACATCTCTGTACACAGTCTATTGGAGCCTGTACAACATTGCAACGAGGGCGCTGGCGTGTGTATTAGACCTAAAGAAGAGTCAAAATTTAGCGTTTCAACTTTTTTTGCTCTAACCGAAACCAATGATTTGTATGCTAAAGAGAAAACCCTGCATTAGGCGGAAAATTTATTGAAGTTTACAGGGAACAAAAGCAAACCCTCGCAAAGCACATTAGCTGATGCGGCTCTCGCCAGGCATCGCTGCATTAAGTAGAGAACGTATTTGTAAATCTGCAGTGAGCGGTGACAAAACATCATTGAATGGGGTCCGTGTGACCTGTGGTGGAATATGATCTGCCGAGTAAGTGATGTCGCTTTCCATTAAACACAGAGATTTGTCGTTTGCTTCAGACTCACTGGACCATACGGCAGCTCGGGCCGCAAGTTTCCCAATGATAATATGACTGGTGCTAAAAAAAAATTGCTTAGAGACAGAAGAAGTGGAGGAGCTGTTTGTCACTCCATGGAACAGATGAGACGCCGGAAAATTTGAAGTACGAGGCCATTTTTCTGCAGGTGAACAGTGTGATGAAGATATTCACAGGAGCTGCGGTTAGCCCATGGAGCAGAAGGTATTGCTTAATACGGACGACCAACGCTGGGAAATCTACAAAATTGTGTACAAGCTAAAAGAATTGCAGTTGTGCAGATTTTTTTTATGTATTATACTGTAGGTTCTTCTATATGGGGTCAGTCACCCATTTTACATGTAATATGAAGGCTATACGAATCTTAAAGCGACCCTCCAGATCTAGACAAACAAAGATGGCTGCAGCAGCTTCTATGACTATCTGCGCATTAGCTTGCATCATTAGTCTTAGGTACTACACAGTACCAGTCCCCCATGAGAAGGATCGACTCTGTCCGACAGATTACCAATGCATACTAGTGCACAGTGTGCATCAGGTAGTCAGAGAATCAGTGTGGGCGTCTTGGCTTGTCCAGGGCCAAGGGGTCATTTTAAAGATCTCTTTCTGCAATGACATTAAAATACAAGGTGTCCCAAAAGTGCGGACGCATAGCATGAAAACGGTTGGCAGAAGGTGACACTGAGACCCAGCCGATTTCCAGAATGGGGATCCTGTATTCCTCATCCTCCACACTGCAGAGTTATGGCACCCCTCGTGATGAAGAGGAGACTTAATGGAGTGCTGGTTGCACAAGTGCATTGACTCTCCATTCACTTTCAATGGGGCTGTGGAGAAACCCAAGCTGCAAGTGTTTGGGTATTTCTATCAGTCCTATTGAAGTGAATGGATCTCTGGCTGAGCATGTGTGGTCAATCATAACATGCCTTGCCAGCACTTCACTCATTCGGATGTGACTGTGGGGGAAGAAGTAACAGCAAAGGAGAAAAGTCGGCTCCTTAATAACACTTCTTAATAACACTTCTATTCCAAAAAATTCATAAAACTACAAATGATAGGTACCGTGTAACACCATATGTATTCTCAGTCGCGTTTCGAAAGACACTTCTGTCTTCATCGACACCCATAGTGACAAGCAGAGGGGGACATGGGACCCTCATTCTTGAGATCAGTGGAGTGTCAGCAGTGACAGCCCCATGATCAGAGAGTTGAATAGGGGATAACTTGTAATTTTGGTACAACTCTATTCAAGTGGGAATCATGTAAGTGGGCCACATATGGATCTGCCCCATTGAATGGAACTAAATCCATGTGCAAATGGAGCAAATCCTACCTAAGGTTATTATGGCAGATCCATGTTGGAAAAATCTGATTTGCATCTGCCACATACAATAATACTCCATGCCACAGGCCCGAATACATATAAAGTGATGGTACTTTAATTTTATTATACTATACGTACAAAATAACAGTTCACTTGACTAAGACTGAGCTTATTTGTAATTTTCGCCATGCTTTTATGGAAACATGACAGGAAAATATGTTTTCCTGTAATTTTTACAAAAGATCAAGTGAAAAATTGTGCCTAAGAACACAGCCTAAGGCAAGGTCATCTGAGAGGCACATTAAAAATGTGCCTTTAGTGCAACTGGTGCCACAACTTCATGGGAAAAAATGCAAATTCACTTGTGACCAACAAAAAAAAATTGACCATGTTGGATTTGTTTTTCAATGGTCACAATCACTACTTTTCTTACAGGGAAGCATTAAAGTTGCATCTCAGGCTGCTGTAAAGCCACCACTGAGCCATAGTCTTAAATAAGACCATGAGTGAGGTGTTATTCAGTGTTGGATTGGGATTCCTCGAGCCTAACAGAGGAAAGGACTCCTGGGGCCACCTCTCATCTATGCAAAACATGTCATCTTTGTTGTTGTCACCATTGTACACACAGGGTATATCGTAAATTGCCACATCTGTCTCCTTAGCCCTTTGTTCTACAGGTGCTCTGGAGTTCTCCTGCTCAGGTGTGGAGGATTGTGCTGGCTTGGCATGTGTGTGTCTCCAGCCTGCCAATTGCTCCAGGTCAGTACACATAAGTGCTGTCTCCCCAGGTGTGGGTGTGTTTAGCTTTCTCTGTTCTCATTCTGCCTCTCTGTGGGGTGTGAGCAGGTTCTATGTGGGGTGGCTGCAAGAAAGGTTTGCGTTTTGGGTTTTGTTTGGTTATGTCGCTGGACTCCTAGTTAGTGTAAGGACTAGTGGTATAGCCAGGAGCCATGTAGTGGCCTGCTAGCTTCCATATTTTGGCCACAATATAAACAAATATCTGCCATTTATAGCATTAACATCTGCTACTAATGTTTGTGTATTGGCTGCTGTATGATGTGATTATGGCTCTGTGTGTCTCCTTATCCTGTTTAGTTGTCCCTGTTGGTGGTGGCATATGTATGCATCCTTTCCTGGGTGCGTGGGTTCCTAGGGGAAGCAAGGGCCCATATCCAAAGACTGCTGAGCCGCCCCCTATTGGGGAATGTCCCTGCTCAGGTAGGTCCTTGGTCATCTTCCGGTGCTCACTTGCCCACATGAACGTAACATAAATAAGATAAAATAGGTTATTTGTGAATCATCCCCTAAAATAAATCTTAGAACAAAGTGATTGCTTCACAACCACATCTAAATATAGTTGTTTTCTGCTGGACTGTTGTGGCTCACTTCAATCTTAAAGCCTTGGTCTACTAGAGGATCATTTATTAAGGCGATCGTTTTAGTGATAATCGGTGCGTGTAAATGTGGGCCAATCATGCACTTTTTCAGCAATGCTAGCTGATCATTAAATTCAGTCTAACCTGAAAATCTTCTTTCAGTCTTATCAGCAGTTCTCCGGGGGAAGTGCTGATAGCATTGTTTCCCTGTGGAGAACAAAGGATCTGAACGCAGATAAGCACCCTGGGGCTATTAACTGCATTCAGCTAAAGGCTTAATTTGCATATTTAATTGCTACTAAGTAGCTGAGTAGCTAGCTACTTAATACTTTATGCAAAATGTTCGCTCAAAGCTGTCACTCAAACTGTTGTTTGAGAGATCTTTTAGCGATTATTGGCCGGTGTAAATGGGCCTTTAGTTTCATATTGAATCCTTATTATACACCTAAACTTACCACAATGTTCAGACAATAGATTTTATTGACTATAACAACGTTGACATTGAGAACAGGAAGTCTTTGAAACGAAGGACAATCAGAATATTCAGTTCAAAAAGATTCTTTCTTTTTGATCAGTTGACTGCTTTGATAATGGCACAAGCCCAAATTATATATTGTAGCATCAACCAATCATAAAACAATGAGCATAATTTGCATTACAGAGAAGTGGAGGATGCCCATGTTGCGTTCCAGGCCTCTTTTGTTTGTAGGACTTGGACATCCTCTGTAATTATAAAGCCGCTATTTAGAAAACTTTCAACCAACAAAGCCATTTGCAGCTCGTCCGCTCTTCTCTATAATTTCATAATAATGATATAATTTCGGAAGCTTTTGGTTTTTTCGTGTGTTTTCTTTTGCCTGTGTGTTAAACATTTCGTCACTGTACAATTTGAAGGCGCTCCATCATAGTCTTTGCTCATTCTTTATACAACATCAACCGAATAACACAATGGGGAAAATGATAACAACTCCACAAGTTGGTCCAAAACAGACAGATGGAAAAGTGATCAAATTACGATACTTAGTATCTTGTGTTAAGTTCCTTTGTAAATGTGCTGACTGCAGTCATCTGTTGTGAAGAAACCAAGAATATATGAGATTCAGAAAGCCACAAATAAAATGCTTATTTAACTCCACTGTGAAAACTACATGCACATAGAGTGCCAAGAATGAAAGAAAATGGCCCCAGTAATGAGACTGCTCATTACTATTACATAAATTCCACTTGTACTTACCATATTCAGAAAAAAAGTTCTATCATATACTGTATACATACTGTATTAACCAAGAGATAAAATAACTGCCCCCTTACTGAATCAACCAATAGAACATTATTAACTGATAAATAGATTTGTCTGATGAATAATATACGGAATGCTTCTCTTACAATACTATATACAAAATACAAGAATATAATTACAATATTAGTGACTCTACAGTGTGCGAAATGTAATATAAACTACAATACAGCCTCCTAGGTACAAGAATATAACTACTATACTACTGCCCCCTATGTACAAGAATATAACTACTATAATACTGCCCCTATGTACAAGAATATAACTACTATAATACTGTCCCCTATGTACAAGAATATAACTGCTATAATACTGTTCCCTATGTACAAGAATATAACTACTATAATACTGTCCCCTATGTACAAGAATATAACTACTATAATACTACCCCCTATGTACAAGAATATAACTACTATAATACTGCTCCTATGTACAGGAATATAACTACTATAATACTGCTCCCTATGTACAAGAATATAACTACTATAATACTGCTCCTGTGTACAAGAATATAACTACTATAATACTGCTCCTATGTACAAGAATATAACTACTATAATACTGCCTCCTATTTACAAGAATATAACTACTATAATACTGCCCCCTATGTACAAGAATATAACTACTATAATACTGCCCCCTATGTACAAGAATATAACTACTATAATACTGCCTCCTATTTACAAGAATATAACTACTATAATACTGCCCCTATGTACAAGAATATAACCACTATAACACTGCCCCTATGTACAAGAATATAACTACCATAATACTGCCCCTATGTACAAGAATATAACCACTATAACACTGCCCCTATGTGCAAGAATATAACTACCATAATACTGCCCCTATGTACAAGAATATAACTACTATAATACTGCTCCTATGTACAAGAATATAACTACTATAATACTGCCCCTATGTATGAGATTATAACTACTATAATGCTGCCCCCTATTTACAAGAATATAACCACTATAATACTGCCCCTATGTACAAGAATATAACTACTATAATACTGCTCCTATGTACAAGAATATAACTACTACAATACTGCCCCCTATGTACAAGAATATAACTACTATAATACTGTCTCCTATGTACCAGAATATAACTACTACAATACTGCCCCCTATGTACAGGAATATAACTACTATAATACTGCTCCTATGTACAAGAATATAACTACTATTATACTGCCCCCTTGTGTACAAGAATATAACTACTATAATACTGCCTCCTATGTACAAGAATATAACTACTATAATACTGCCCCTATGTACAAGAACATAACTACTATAGTACTGTCCTCTATGTACAAGAATATAACTACTGTAATACTGCCCCCTATGTACAAGAATATAACTACTGTAATACTGCCCCCTATGTACAAGAATATAACTACTATAATACTGCCCCCTTGTGTACAAGAATATAACTACTATAATACTGCTCTCTATGTACAAGAATATAATTACTATAATACTGCCCCCTATGTACAAGAATATAACTACTATAATACTGCCCCCTTGTGTACAAGAATATAACTACAGTGGATGCCAACGAAAACAAATTTCAGCTTATTCTTGGAAATAAATTCTTTTAATAACTTGTTCTTTCAGTATTATGTAAAACCATATCTACCCTCTGGGTCAGGTCAGCACCATACAATCTAATCCCCATTAACATAAGACCCTCCAATGATCCATACAGCAAATGTTATAACAGTCTTGTATCATTTTATTCTACTTTTCTCTTTTGTTCTGGCTCCTAATAACTGTCAAAATCTTCCAGCTATTTTTAATTTCCATAGAACATATCTAGAAAATTCTGTCAGCGATTCAACGAGTTGCACTAAACGCTTCGCATAATGAGACTACTGCCATTTAGGTCTTCATTGTATTGAGTTAAGTGGATTCATGGTAAGGATGAAATATGGACGAGTAGACCTCAAGATAGACAGGTCCTTACCCAATGCAGATGTAACACAATGTCTCCCGCTATGTAACCCTTTCCCTGTGCTTCATTGTCAAGAAGCAGGTGAGATTCATTGTAAGTGACAGCTCTTCTCAATGTCTCCATTGTCATATACATTAACATTGCTGTTCAAGGAATGAGATTTACCATTTAGTTCTAACAAGTGTCCATCGTTGTTGAGCTGAAGCTTCTGCTGAGAATTCTATGAACATATCTATAGAGTGGCATATCTATAGTGGTTGCAAGGGTCACAGTTATGACCTGGTCCCTAATACAGGAAGATGATACATTGACTTGTAAATAGTGATATCAGGCATTTTAGTTGTTGTAAGGATGATTTCACACTTGCTTCAGGGGTTCCCCGTGGCCGCATGGCTCCGGCTTAAGACAGAACTGAACAGTGCCAAGCGGACCCCATTGACTATTATGGGGTCTGTTCACTCTCTGCTCAGATGCCTATCTTTTAGCCGGAAGAAAAGGTGCTACATGGAGTGCTTTTTCTGCCAGTATTTTGTGCTGGATCTACAATGGAGACTCTGATAGAAGGTTCAAACACAGAGTTGAAACCACCCTAAATTATACATGTCCAGTATATAATTATATATGGACATCTGGTATAAGTTAGATATCTCCGGTATATAGGGATATGGAGCTTGATGGTCTGAGACTGCTTTCACATTTGCACTCGGGGTTCTGTTTAATTGCTCCGTTCGGGGATCAGGAAAGGGGAATCCCCTGGCTGAATGGATCCGTCTTATGATGGAAGCAAACAGCGCCAAATGGTTCCCAATGACTATAATGGGGCCCATTCAGTTTCCGCTCAGCTATCCGGCAATTTACCATACCTAAATGAGTGACTGGCAACACTGAGATCCCATGACAACATGGAAAGGAGTTTGCTGCTTACTAAGCACTCGCGTGGATAGAGGTGGGGGCCGATGGTAGTTGGGAAGAGCAGGACAAGCAGGCCTCCAAATGAACCAAATTGGCATCTGCCTTGTTTTTTTTTGCCTTTCTCTCGATCATCAAGGTGGGAGGTCAAAACAGGTTGAACTAGATGGACATTGTTTTCATTCAGTCTAAAATACTATGTTACAATGCATGTAGATATGAGATAGATAGATAGATAGATAGATAGATAGATAGATAGATAGATAGATAGATAGATAGATAGATAGATAGATAGATAGATAGATATGATATAGATAGATAGATATATGACATAGATAGATAGATATGACATAGATAGATAGATATGACATAGATAGGAGATAGATAGATAGATAGATAGATAGATATGAGATAGATAGATAGATAGATAGATAGATAGATAGATAGATAGATAGATAGATAGATAGATAGATAAGTAGAGGTTTGCATTTATGTTATTTACTGATGTAGGAGGGGTGATGAGTTTTGGAGCTTATGCGCCATTTTTTCAGACTTTAGCAATATGCCTGGTTGCTAGTGTTGCATAGGTGGGCCTCCTAAGAGACCCAATGATGCTGCAGAAACTCAGAGCAGATCGCGGCTAGCAGTCATCAAGTGCGATGAGGGGGAACCTGAGCTGAGTCTTTGCACCCAGGCCCCTGAGCCTTTAGTTACACCCCTGTTAATGACCATCAACCTTAGAAAAGAGAAGCCTAGAGTTTATTAAGAACTAGCCATCAACTTTTCAGTGTTGCATGACTAGACAGTAAAAGCTAATCTTAAAGTATGAATAAATATAAAAAGATCGATAGATAAAGTTAAAAAGTATACAGGTTCCCCTCTTTATTATTGAGTTCACGTCTTAATAATGAAGATATCAGTGACTTAACGGCAGTTTTTGAAATTTCTAATCTGCTTGATCTCCCATGGTCACCTGTAAGTAGGAATATTGTGATTCGGAAGGATCTAGGGGTAAAACTACCTCAGTTATGAAGAACTTGACCACTAAAGCTCACAGAGCAGGGAGGCCAAATGCTGGACCATCTGGTGGATAAAAACCATCTATATCTTTTGCTGCATCACTCATTACAGAAATCCAAACTGCCCCTAGAAATAACATCAACACAAGTACTTTCAGAAGTCTTCTGAAGTGGATATCCATGGTCGGACAGCTTACACAATTTTAAAATCACCATACAATGCCAAGCCTTCACTGAATTGGAGTAAAGCGCATCATTACTAGACTTTGGAGCCCTGGAACCATGAGAAGTTACAAATTCCTTTGCTACGATTCACTATCAGAGTCTGTTGGGTGTAACTAAAGGCTCAGAGTCTGATGGATGAATCTGGGTTTGGCTATGGCTGGAGAACGCTACCTACCATAGTGCCTACTGCTAAAAGGGTATTGGCTGATCAGTTGCATGTACAACGAACAGCACATGACCACCAGCCAGCTTCTTCTGGATTACAAGTACCAGGGCTCCAGTGTTGGACAGAGAACCTCTGCAGCAGGTGAGTATATATTTTGTCTTTGCTGTTACACAATTCTAAGCCTGTGAAAGTCCTGGAAAACGCCTTCAAATATGGTGGTGAAAGATTGGTCATGAATGATACGAAGATGTATTTTAGAGGTTGACTTCTTCTTTCCAGTGAAGGGTAATGTCAATGCTGCAACATACAAAGGCATTAAAATAGTCTTTGCAACAGTTAGTGTAAGGCTCTTTTCTTGATCCCACATGATTGCCTCTCTGTAAAAAGTGAGCTCTATAAAGAAATGGGCTAACAACCTAATGTGGAGGAACCCAAGTAGCTGCATTGCAGTAAATAGGAGTTGTGCCTGCAGTACCATGCCGTAGAGAACTATCTGCTTCCTGCATCATATAGGGTGACAGCTGGCTCAGTAAAAAGCTGATTGGCCAGGGTCCCGGACGGTGAATCTTCACCGATTAGGTATTGCTGACATATCCTATGGATAGGTCATCAAATTTTAAGATCTGGAAACTCTTATAAGCTTTATTAAGATGGTAAGTGGCACTCTGAAATAGCTTGCCTGTGTACAGTAATAACATTTTGGAGGTCATCGATAAAAATATTTTTCCCTTAAAGCCCTTCTACAGTCTCCATTACCTTTCAACCCATTGTTTTATTCCTATTATTGTCCTCTTGAAGGAAACAGTTAAACAAAAAGTTGAAGTGGAATACTTAAATAAGGCAACAGCTTGTTTAGCTATGGCTCATCAACAGATGTTTCATAACCATGGCTGATAGCTCAATTTGTCTTTTAGTATTTGGAATTTAACAACGCGGTGATGTTGTACAGAAGTAAGTGACTCATCTGTAGTCTTCTATCTGCACATTAGTCGTTAGAGTGCATCAAGTGTGACATGAAACGCGCCTCATGGAGCGCACTGGCAAAGCAGCAACAGGACCTCGTGTGGTCTTTGCTGAAAACATATGTTCAGTATCTTAGTGATAGGAATTTTCTGTTTTATATTAGAAACATAGACCATGAGCTCAACCACTGTTTCTAAGAAGGTACCCGGAGATGTCAACCTGCGAATGTCTAGCTCTGTTCCAAGGGTGCAACCCATTGGCACACAATCTTGAACGAGTCCCAACTCCACCGGAGTTACCAAGGAAATCCAGGAAATGTATCTCTGCTTCTGCTTTGTCATTTTCTTCTTCCTTCTTTCCTTTTCCTTCAATGGTCTTCCTCCTCTTCTTTTTTCTTTCACCTCTTTCTCCTTCTCTTCATTCTTCATTGCCTTCCACTTCTCTCTCCACATTCTAATATATTATATATTAGTGTCTGCACTCCAAGGAGAGGGAGTATGATGAATAGTGAAAATACGTAGTGGGGTGGACTCACCTGGTGTGGGGCCTGTTGGATGAGAGGACTCCACACCTATGGCCCACATCTGCTCCAATATATATCAGAAGCATGTAATCCCATCAGTTGTTGATAGCTGGAAGAGCCTCAGTGTAAATGTACCTGGGGCTAGGTAACCTTGGTCACAAGTAGAGATGAGCGAACGTACTCGTAATGAGTACTTACACACCCGAGTACCGCCATTTTCGAGTACTTCAGTACTCGGGCATAAAGATTCGGGGGGCGCCGGGGGGCTGGGAGAGGCGCGGCGGTGCGGGGGGGAGCAGCGGGGAACAGGGGGGAGCCCTCTCTCTCTCCCTCTCCCCCCCACTCCCCACTGCTACCCTCCGTGCCGCCACGGCGCCCCCCGAATCTTTACGCGCGAGTACTGCTGTACTCGAAAATGGCGGTGCTCGGGTGCGTAAGTACTCGTAACGAGTACGTTCGCTCATCTCTAGTCACAAGCAATAAAGTGGCCATAGAGTGAACAAAGTAGTTATCATGAAGTGAGAGAAAAAAATCCAGCACTACTGCTTGCTTGGTGATGTGATTAGGTTATGACTTACTTCACAGGGGGGCTTAAAACCCATCAAGTCCCCCCGATCCTGGTAGGTGAATAAGGTGCAGCTTCAGCTGATGGAATATAATATCCATCAATGTATTCCATGAACTTTAAAACAATATAAATGCAAGTACATAAACAATAAAAAGTGAATATATAGCCTCAAAAAAGGGGTTACTAACACCCCAAAAATGCATGTTTATGTTTATGTTGGAGGGGTGTGCGCGCACGGCTGGATTAGAATGACCAGGTTATTGCAAGGGATAATGTTACACTTTGTCATTGCTATAGAAACATGGTACAAGTTGCAATTTTAACAATGTGTATCAAATCAGGAAGGAAAATTGGATTGTTCGGTTTGTAGCATTAATTACAGAATAAACACCTTTCAGCGGCTTTATTACAGCACATCATTGAAATGACAATACCGAACAGAGTGTCGTCCACGAGCAGCGCAGCCAATGTTTTACAAACACTTCGTAAAGCTGAGCCCACTTATAGCTTTCACCTTCCACCGTAGTACCTGAATTATTCTTATTGTTAGACTGCTCTCAGTAAGTGGGTGATGTGAATTAAAAGATTTGATGCAGTTACAAAGCTATTTTGGAAGATTACAGGATGGATGGATAGATAAAAAAGAGAAAGAAAGAAAACGAAAAGAGAGAGAAAAAAAGAAGAGAAAGAGAGAAAGAAAACGGGAAAGAAAGAGAAAAAGGAAAAAAAACGAGGGAGAAAAAGAAATGAATCAAAATAAATAGATATGAAATAGATGGATAGACATGAAGAAAAAAAAGGAAAGAAAGAGGAGAGAGACGAAGAAAGAAAGAGAAAGGAAGATAGAGAGAGAGAAAAAAGAAAAAAAACAAGAGAAATAAAGAAAACGAGAGAGAAAAACATAAAAAATAGATAGATGGATAAATAGATAGTAGATAGATAGATATGAGATATATATTACGATAGATAGATAGATGTGAGATAGATAGATATGAGATAGATAGATAGATAGATAGATAGATAGATATAAGATAGATAGATAGATATGAGATAGATAGATAGATAGATAGATAGGAGATAGATAGATAGATAGATAGATAGATAGATAGATAGATAGATAGATAGATAGATAGATATGAGATAGATAGATAGAAGATAAATAGATATATAGATAGATATGAGATAGATAGATAGATAAATAATGCGATAGATAGATATGAGATAGATAGATAGATAGATAGATAGATAGATAGATAGATAGATAGATAGATAAATAGGCTCTAGATAGATCGATAGATATGAGACAGATAGATAGATAGATATGAGATAGATAGATAGATAGGATCTAGATAGATAGATACCGTAGACATGAGATAGCTAGATAGATATGACATAGATAGATAGATATGAGATAGATAGATATGAGATAGATAACTAGATACCATAGATATGAGAAGGCTAGATAGATATGAGATAGATAGATAGATAGATATGAGATAGATAGATAAATAATGCGATAGATAGATAGATATGAGATAGCTAGATAGATAGATAAATAGGATCTAGATAGATAGATACCGTAGATATGAGATAGCTAGATAGATATGAGATAGATAGATATGAGATAGATAGATAGATATAAGATAGATAGATAGATAGGAGATAGATAGATAGATAGATAGATATGAGATAGATAGATAGATAGAAGATAAATAGATATATAGATAGATATGAGATAGATAGATAGATAAATAATGCGATAGATAGATATGAGATAGATAGATAGATAGATAAATAGGATCTAGATAGATCGATAGATATGAGACAGATAGATAGATAGATAGATATGAGATAGATAGATAGATAGGATCTAGATAGATAGATACCGTAGACATGAGATAGCTAGATAGATATGACATAGATAGATAGATATGAGATAGATAGATATGAGATAGATAACTAGATACCGTATATACCGGCGTATAAGACGACTGGGCGTATAAGACGACCCCCAACTTTTGCAGTTAAAATCTAGAGTTTGAGATATACTCGCCGTATAAGACTACCCCTCTTTCCAGGCGCACCAAAAAACATCAAATTTGATTTCAATGTGGTAATTTTAATTCACATGCTTATGACATGCAGGTACTTAGCAGGAAAACTGTCACTTATAAACATGTACGGTACCTTACCGGCGATTGGCTGGTTGTTGTATACAAAGCCTGCTTGGATTGCTCAGCTCCCTGCCTGCCCAGCCCTCCCTGTCTCTAAGACTATTGCCATATTGCTATGCATCTAAATACATTATGGGTCCAAATACGGTACCTTATAGCGCCGCGGGTCACCAGGAGCACCATGGGTCCCTCCGCATATTACCGGTAGCAGTTTCTGCTTAGGTTAAGCAGCGCTGCTGATTAGAGCCACCTGATTGGCTCTTCGGCACCACGTGACTGCACAGTGTGCACCAATCAGGTGGCTCTAATCAGCAGCGCTGCTTAACCTAAGCAGAAACTGCTGCCGGTAATATGCGGTCCCTCCACTCCGGTCACCCAGCAACCTCCGATAGCGTCCCGCCCGTCCCGCCCATCGGAAGTTCCACAAAGACCCCGGGGAGACTTACCATTAGTCCGCATCGCCTGCGCTTCCTTGCCGCGATGTTTTCGCTCTCAGCGGGGTCCCACAGAGCGGAGAGTCCAGCTGTCAAGCGCTGAGACTACAGACGAGGGGCGGGGATGAGGAGGCTGCCGGCGCACAAGAGTCAGCAGAAGTCCTCCGCGGCAACATCAGGGGGGGCTGACTGTCATTCTCTCGTGCCCGAGCCGGCTCCGTACAGCATGGTAAGTTCTGCCGTACGCCGACCGCTGATTCTACTGCAGCTTTTAGTGCAGGAATTTTTAGTACTCGCCGTATAAGACGACCCCCGGCTTTTGCAAAGATTTTGCTGGGCTCAAAGGTCGTCTTATACGGCGGTATATACGGTACCATAGATATGAGATAGCTAGATAGATATAAGATAGATAGATAGATATGAGATAGATAGATAAATAATGCGATAGATAGATAGATATGAGATAGATATATAGATAAATAGGATCTAGATAGATAGATACCGTAGATATGAGATAGCTAGATAGATATGAGATAGCTAGATAGATATGAGATAGATAGATATGAGATAGATAGATAGATAGATAGATATGAGATAGATAGATAGATACCGTAGATATGAGATAGCTAGATAGATATGAGATAGATAGATAGATATGAGATAGCTAGATAGATATGAGATAGATAGATATGAAATAGATAGATAGCTAGATAGATAAATAGATGGATAGATACCGTAGATATGAGATAGCGAGATAGATATGAGATAGATAGATAGATATGAGATAGATAGATAGATAGATAGATAGATATGAGATAGATAGATAGGATCTAGATAGATAGATACCGTAGATATGAGATAGCTAGATAGATATGACATAGCTAGATAGATATGAGATAGATAGATATGAGATAGATAAATAGATACCGTAGATATGAGATAGCTAGATAGATATGAGATAGATAGATAGATAGATAGATAGATATGAGATAGATAGATAAATAATGCGATAGATAGATAGATATGAGATAGATAGATAGATGGATAAATAGGATCTAGATAGATAGATACCGTAGATATGAGATAGCTAGATAGATATGACATAGCTAGATAGATATGAGATAGATAGATATGAGATAGATAGATAGATATGAGATAGATAAATAGATACCGTAGATATGAGATAGCTAGATAGATATGAGATAGATAGATAGATATGAAATAGATAGATAGCTAGATAGATAAATAGATAGATACCGTAGATATGAGATAGCGAGATAGATATGAGATAGATAGATAGATAGATAGGATCTAGATAGATAGATAAATAGATATGAGATAGATAGATAGATAGATATGAGATAGATAGATAGATAGATAGATAGATAGATAGATAGATAGATAGATGCAAAACATGTATGCGATAGATAAAAAAAGAAAAGGAGGGAAAGAAGAGATAGACATTTCATTTGTCAGTCTGCTTCTTACAGTATATGAATCCCGCCTTTAGGATTTGCCCCTCCATTTGCAACAATGTGATTTTTGCTTCATCTCTTCTCGGCTTTGCAATCTAAATTCCCATTGATTTATGTCTTACATAAGCCTTCTTGCCTCCAGGTGAAAACATCACTGTGTCACTGACCCGGTAACCTTAAAAATGACAAACCACAGAGATTTTAACTTTAACCAGCAGATTGCAGTGCCCGGGAGGACAGAAGCCCCTGGTATCTGTATAATAAGAATTACAGCAGTAAATGTATGAACGATCGCACTGCGAAAACCTTAAAACCGGGCCTCCGGGCGCAGACTAAATGACTAAATGGTAAATAGTTGAGACAAGCGGTTGAGTCAGGGAGCGGCGGCGGTTTTGTTTTACTTGTACGCTATCTGAGATCTCATCCGAACGAAAACTGATTAAAGCAATTTTTAATTTTTTTTCGATTTTTTTTTACAGTCCATGCCGTCTACAAGATTATGGTGTTAATAGAAGTGTGATTCGATCCGTCAGTAATGGTCCATGTCGGGCCTACGCTCTTCTGACAAGTCCATTTTTTAAGAAGTATTTATGGTGTGTTTTTTCCCCCGCCGCCGTTGCCTGCATTGCAGGGTTTAATTGAACAGTTTAAAGCTATCTTTCTTCAAGCTCCATTAATTGATTTTATTTGTGTATTCTCTCTAGGGTTACCGGAAAAAAAGTTAAAAAAAATACAAATTCCCATTTGCATCTGACAAGTCATTTTTTAGGCTTCACATTTGTCGGGTCTTTGTTATTTTACCCTTGTGCCTTTTTTCTAAGACGCTCATCTGTTTGATCTCAATCGTGTTAACTGAAGCGCTGCTCATAAAGCACAGTAGAGCCTCTATTAGGGCACTACAGGTTTACTTCATAAAATTTGGAATTTTATGGGTCCCGGCGGCCCCAAAGAGCTATTCATAACTGTAAGTCTATGCAACTTATAACCAAGAGGGTAACCTCAAAGCTACGTTCACACATACGGTAGACGTAGGAGAGAAGCTGGGACACAAATGCGAGGCTGATCCTCAGCTTTCTTGCAATTTGATATGCTTCAGATCCAGGCCTGATGAAGACATGGCCACCCACCAGGGTTTCCACGTGGAATCCATCTCAATTAGCGGCATCGCTTTTTTTCTAGGACACGGATTTCCAATCCAAGTGGATCTGAGTTAGAAAAACACACCAAAATTTGTGTGAAAACTCTGGTTTGTGAACATATCCTAACCCCTTGAGGACATACTGGACATTTTTTATCAACACAGTCTTATAGTAAGGCTATGTGCACATGAGCGCGATACTCGGGTGAGTTGTGTGCGTTATGAGGTGCACAAAACTTTGGTGAATATGAACTCCATTCTTTTTAATTGCAGTTATTCACATGAATGATTTTTTCCCTCCGCACTGTGATGGCCCTTCAGATATTTGTAGACAGCTATTAACCCTTTGCAATCCAATTTTAGATTCAGGGTTTCCTAGGGGGCTTTCTCTTTCTGCCATTATACAATGGCACCATCTGCTGGCTAGAGCCAGTACTGCGGTATATGACATGCTGGAGAGGCCCCTGACAACAGAGCGGCCAGTACTATACAGTAAGAATACCCTGCCGGACGTCTTCCGACATCGGAGCTGTACAGCCTTCAATCAGAATGTCTTCAGACGTCAGACAGTTGATTGGAAAGGGTTAAGTATTTCTTTTTTGCAAGCTAAACATTCCCAGATTCTTTAACCGTGCCTCATAGGACATGATTTGCAGACCGCTCACCATCTTGGTAACTCTTCTCTGAACTTGCTCCAGTTTGTCTATGTCTTTTTTAAAGTGGGGTGCCCAGAACTGGACACAGTATTTGAGATGTGGTCTGTCTAAGGAAGAGTAGAAGGGGATAATGACCTCACATGATCTAGACTCTATGCTTCTTTTAATACATCCCAGAATTGTGTTTGCCTTTTTGGCTGCTGCATCACATTGTTGACTCATGTTCAGTCTTAGTATACCCAAGTCTTTTTCAGATGTAGGACTTTGTATTTCTCCTTGTTCAATACCATTCTGTTAGTTGCCGCCCACTGTTCAAGCTTTTATAAATCTTTTTGAATCCTCTCCCTACCTCTCTCGTCTTTAGTGTTAGCTATCCTTCCTAGCTTTCTGTCATCGGCACATTTGATCACTTTTCTCTCAATTGCCCCCTCCAGATCATTTCTAAAAGTGTTGAACACTGGGCCCAGGGCAGAGCCTTGTGGTACCCCACTTGACACATTCTTCCAATGTCCTATTTTTTGACGTTATCTCTGGACGTCTCGCCCATTGATTTCAGTGGGACCTTAAAACACATCGTACATGTCATGCGATGTGATGTTTCCCATTAAAATCTGCCATGCTGATTGCGCCGGGCACTGCCAAAAGCGATCAGTAGTAGGGTAATGGCTGTAAGACTCTATTCACATACTAACCTCAGAAGAGTCGGTTATCTGGGATTATTCCAATTGCCAGATTGGAGTCTGGAAGGAATTTGCTTCTACCTCATTGGTTTTATTTTGCCTTCTTCTGGATCAACATTGGGGAGTAATAGGCTGAAGTGGATGGACATGTGTCTTTTTTCAGCCTTACATACTATGTTACACATGCATTTAGGTTTCCTTTTCCTGCTCCTTTATGATAAATGGAATCAGTGTAGAGAACAGATCTGCCTTTTGATGAAAACCCATTTACTCTAATGAAGACTCTCCGGCCTAAAATCTGCCACTTGGCATTTTCTCAGGCAAAATAGCGCAGCATGCTGCATGATTTCATCTGAGATCTGAGGACAGATCTGTGCTGGAAGAGACTGTAGGACGTGCTTTTATTACTTCACAAGGATGGGACTTCTACCTAATATGGGTCCACAGCCTAGAGTCCATTGAAAGACCATAGAGCTGTCTGACCATGTTCCCCATTGTCAGGGCATACGTACAATATGTATGCCTTAAAGTGACTCTCCTGGCCAGGATAAAGAAAGATGGCCACATCAGCTTCCCTGACTACCTGGGCTGGCCTTTCAAAGTGAACAGAAATGGCCATGCTATGCAAATAATGGTCATTGGGCTCTATAGTTAACATAGCACGCCACATTTTTGTTTGGCGCATGGCACATCTGTATGTTGGAAAAAAGTAAAATGTTATGATCACTGAAGTGCAAAGATGGAAAATCAAAACGAATTAAAGAGATCCTGTAACCAGGTTCATGCTGCCTGAATCATAAGAAGTATAAACTCGGAACATGTATGCCCATTACCCTCATGTATGCGTTATTCTGCAATGCTTTGAAATTTGACTTGTAAAGGAGCTCCGAGTCTAAGAGAAGGACCGCCGCGGCCTCTCCCTGCCTGCAGCATGTTGATTGACAGCTCTCTCCCTATACACAAAAAGGGAGAAAGCTGTCTGTAAAAATTACTGCGGGTGGTGGGAGGCGTCTCTGAGACTCGGCGCTCCCAGTGCAAAATCTTTATCAGGACCCTCAACTATCTGAAGTAATTCATAATACTTCATTTATAGTCTCTTCATTTGAGATAGAGGAGCACTTAGGGTCGGGGTGCAGCCACATCCTCTACCTCAACTATAGTTATGCCTCAGCATATAAGCAGAGTTCGCAGAACGCGGTTGTCTGTGTTATATAGCACATAAAATGTAACAGGCAGCAATCATAAACATCTTAAACTTAATGGCTAAATGATAATATCATAAAACTAACACACACGTGAAATAGAATACACTATTGATGTCGCTAAGCAGTGATTTGCCTACATAGGAGTGCGGCACAGCTGAACTTATGGCAATCTCGCCGTAGTCTTGCCTGCAAAGAGTTACCCAGCAGCGTAAAACTTGTGGCTTGGCGTAAGTGAGCAGGTAACATGGGCAGCACCCTGCTCAGTGTTTCTTGTGCAAGTGTTACCTTCAGCAGGTGTCCTTCCCCCATAGTCATATAGTTATAAGCAACTGTATGTTGGGAAATCTCTCCCTAAGAATATCCCACCGGCAGACGCGGTACTTGCCAAAAAATGTTCTCTTATTGATTTTCCGAATCAATTTCTATTTCAGGGGGTGGAAAGATGGGCAGCTGCCAAGAGCCTTGATTTACTTGGGGACGCCAAGAAACAGAACTTTAGAATACAACTAAAAATAATCAGGGGAAAATTTATAAAGGCACTCGGACAGTAAAAAAGACATACATTCATGTGCAAAAATGTGGGACTTTTTGGGGAATAGAGAATGGCAGAACGGCAGGAGCATCGGCAGCCCAATAAAATTAATACACTTTACCCCATGAACTGGCATAAATTTACCCCATGAACTACCTTGTTTCCCCGAAAATAGGTCCTACCCTGATAGTTACACCTATCGGGTTTTCAGGGGAGGCTTGAAATGTAAGGCCTCCCCCGAAAACAGGACCTATCTCAAGTGCCCCACAAAAAAAAATCAATACTCCCATGGTCCGCAGCGTCCCGATGGTCTCCAGCGGCGCTGCAGCGGTGTGGCGTCCTCCTCCGTCTCACAGTTGCCTTCTGCTGGTGACGTGGCTTTGAATACTCCACCTCCAGCAAAGCAAGCATTGTGATTGGCTAATCGAGCGCCAGCAGCTAATCATAGCAAGCGCCCGATGAGCCAATCACAGCCATTCAGTGAATGACATCACTGAATGGCTGTGATTGGCTCATCGAGCGCCAGCTGTGATTGGCTGCCAGCGCTCAATTAGACAATCACAGCGCTCGCTTTGCTGGAGGCAGGGTATTCAAAGCCCTGTGGCCAGCAGAAGGCATCTGTGAGACGAGGAGGATGCCGCGCCGCCACCGGACACCATCAGGAGGCATCAGGATGCCGCGGACCAGGTAAGTACAAGCACCCCCCTCTCCCCGAAAATAAGACACTGTGCCCTTTTTAGGGCAAAAATAAATATATGGCAGTGTCTTTTTTTCAGGGAAACATGGTATTATTCAATGGATGGTTGAGCGCTGTCTCTGATTGGTCACAGTGCTCAGCCAATCAGAGGCAGTGCTTTCTGGAGGCAGGATTTTTTAATCGCCGGCCACCAGAATACAGAGAAGACTGCCGGGGACGGGAAGAAGAGCCGGACAGGCCCTCGTAGGAGTTGTAAATTACATCAGTTAGGCCACGTTACATTTTTGTTAAAGCGTGAAAAAAAAAAGACACTGATGGCATTCGTGCAAAAATGGAACAAAAACTAGTATAAACTGCAGTTTGTCACTGAACGAAATTGAACTTGCCTATGTAAATATTGACTGAAGCTATTTTTTTCATGTTGGAAAACCCCTTTAAGAGGGTATTACTGGGAAAATAAATAGTACTTGGTCGCTTTAAGGGCATTATGTGCACTGTGTATTACAGTATTATCTTAGCACTATATGGTAATATTATACAGACTGAAATTACAAGAAAACTGTCCCAAAATGGGGGCCTCTTCTATAAAACTGGCCCAGCTTTTGGTCCCCAACTAATAGCTTTTGAAGAATCAAAGCATTGCCTCTCGAGCTTCGTCTTCCGACATCATTGCCCTGAAGGCTGAAGATCTACTTACTTAAGTTAATTATATTCGTAAACAAGGCATGGAATTGAACCCGTGGGGTTTTGGATAATGACACATCCTTCTTGGCTAATGTTGAATTATCATATCTCATATCCCTCAAAAGTCATTCATCAGATGGAGATTGGAATTACCACACATTTACTCACAATTTAACGGATGCAATATTATTGCCTGATGTTAAAATAAAGAGTAAGCTTTATTCATAATTATAGGATTAGCATATCATTTGCAACCATTTGCATAATATCTTTATATCCGGTGCGAGCATTCTGACTTGTTTTACACAACGCTGTTGTCCTCTGGATTATCTATTTATCTATCCATCTATTATCTAGGACAATCCTGTGAACGAGAGAGCAAAAGGGGTGAGGTGTATGTTAATTTTGTATTAAAAGGGGCCATTACAGGGCGTTCTGTTGGCATTCCGGCACAGAACGAGGATAGGGCTTGAAGAGGTATTTCCATCTCAGCTTTTCATGGCTGCCATGAGAATACCCATGTCTGTGTGCTGTCTAACTCGGCTGGAGATTACGGAGACAGTCAAGGTGGCTGTCTTACACTGTTCCCATAGCTCTCATATAATTAATTGGGTTTTACAGTAACTGTGTGGCACAGTGAGTTGCTCTGTTTCCGCAACTCTAGACTTATGGAAATAGAGTTGCCTGCTTTGCTACTCTGTTTCCCTAACTTCCATTCTCTTCAATGGGTATTATGGAAACAGTTTAAACAGCCTGGCTGTTTCCAAAGTTCTGACTACACCCCTGATTGGATGAGTGGTTTAGGGGGCTGTTCTTGAGAAAGGTACTTGTCCCAGAGGCGGGGTCCACATCTATCAGACTTATATGGCATGTGCTATGGATATGGCATAAGAGTCTCGGATTTGAAGGACCCTTTAAAATTCCCCTTGATTTAAGTTTTGTAAGAATGGATGTAGTCCCAGTTGCAATGCACTGGAACATTGTTGGGTACAAACAATGGATGGATTTAAAGGGGAATCACATCTGGCACAACCGGATATGACAACATTAGGACTCATAGGTTGAACTACCGATTTCAGGATTTATGATCTTTTTTGGACTGACAAATAATGGAAGAACCAACTGTAACAAGATCAAAAGGACTTCACGGATCATCTAAACAGAACTACCTGAACTAGACTGATCCCTCAAGCAGAGCATCTGCCCTGAAGAGGGTGACCCCACTATGGAAAAGAGAAAAGAAACTAATCTGAGATTAAACTGGTGCCAGCTACTCTAAACCCTAGATAACTGACATTAAATATACAACTGGCTATCTAACTACCACTGAATACACTAGAGACAGGAACAACCTCTGGCACAGCATAGTTAGTTAATAATCAGTATAACAGGCGCCCATAGTACCACAACTGATAGGCTAACTGGGTCAACAGACAACCCAACCAGCCTATCAGTGCTGGCACCAGAGGGAGATGTCCAGCACTGCATGATATAGCACATGCACCACTCAACACATCGCATGGTCTGGGGTCTTTTGCTGATATCACCCCAAACCCATAGAGAACAAGGAAGTCACAGCACAGCTACCCCCATGACAGACAAAGTAAATAAAGGCCTATTGACATCACATATACAGGAGGGAGGTGGCCCTGTTCTCTACTCATTTCAGAGTTGTAGAGCTCCTATTCTCTCATGACAAAAATCTGCCACTTGGCCCAGTTGCAACTGCTACCTCTATACCCAATGTAGCTATGCCTTTGACTCACACATGGCAGACCTGGCCTACTTACTCAGCGTACTCAGTTAATTTGCTCTGAACATGACGTATCCCATGATATGTGGTGTAAAAAAATATATATATACGCCTAATGGATACCCTTGGCTATTTGTCACCAGAGGCTTCCATGTTAGAAAAGTATACATTTCATGTATACATTTTTTTACTGGATAGAGCAAGAATATATCATTTTTATGTCATGAGAAATTGGAGTCCTTAATAAAATTCAAGCCAAGGTAAGGGCAGACACATCTGCACCTGGTTGGTCATTTATATGCAAGGTCATTATGTAAAACTATAAGTCCCATGCAGGGGGTTGTCGCATGGGTAATGTATAGTCAGAATCCAAAGTAGAACTTTCAGCAATAAGCCAATTGCCAATTACTGTCTATTTAAAAGGAATTTGTCATCATGAGACGCCCCTTTAAATATTTATGGCCACATTACGTACATTTACATTACATGGCCATAAATAGGTAGGTTGGGTATGGAGTAGGTTCGAGAGCTGAGTCTGCTCCATTCGCAGCGGATGTCAGTTGTGTTTCACACTGGAAATGGCTATAAACAGAGTTCGCCCAAAAAGTCATATGTGGCTATGTTGACGGAAAAGTTAAAAAAAGTTACGCCACATGAAATGCGGAGATTGGAAAAAAGGAAAAAACGAATTTGAAAGATGGCTCACAATTAAAGGGTTAATTTACCATTATAGTATTCTTAGTCTTTTAAACAAGGGTAAAGGTCATTGTACAGTATAATAGTGCTGTATAGTCATAAAGCTTCCGAACTTAGATAGTGGAAGAAACAATTCAAGGTCATAGATTCCTCAAGTCTCTCTGCTATTGTTTATTTACATTGGGTCTCAGCTATTGATTTTTTTTTCTTACATCCCTCGGGTCTGAATTGATTGTATGACAGTCAGCTGATGAAAAAGATAACACGAGGTTTACATTACTGATGGCACACACGGAAAAATGAATATTCATGAAGGTCTTTAAAGCAGTCCTCTATGGCTGATTGCAAGATGAATAAAAGTAGATGAAGATGAATTGATTTGGTCTGAAATGCTTTTGAAACACATTTGTCTCTAATATATTTCTAGACTGGATTGCCCTTCAAGGGTTCACATACTTCTAGGATGCTTAAGAATTCTGGATTTAGACATTTCAATAATAAAAAAAAAAATAATTAATTATAAATAGAAAACCTAAAAATATTTTTTAATGCTATGTGGACAATATTGCGTAAAACATATTCAACCTAGCAGAAAAATACATGGAATCAGTATGGTGAAGAGCTGGAACTCTATATGTAGAGGTCTAGGCTCTGAGCAATGTTAGATTAGGGCTTCTCCAGAGGTAATGATTCTGAGGGCCACACTCCATCTGTACAGTACATGTAATATTTCCTGCTACATACAGGACCTATCCTCAATAAGGTCAGGCCAACTCCAATGCAAGTGATTGACTCCAAAGTCATCTCCATATGAGGTGGTATTCTACTGGGGACCACTGGAACCTGGGCCAATAAGAGTATCTTCTGGTGATCCAGTCCAACCCAAGTTTTTAGTAAAAGGTTAGTCTCTTTCAACTTTTGCTCATGTATTTCTCTATCTTGTAATACTGTTCAGTACAATGCTATATAACTACACAGACAGAGGCTAACGGGGATGTCCCAAGACATTGAGATACGCCCCAATTAGACACTTGCAACTGTTAGAAAACCAGTAAAAAGTCTCTCCCAGAATCATGAAAAGTTCATCATCCCAGTCCAAACCTGCACAGCTCTTATCCTATTTATATTCATTGACCTAAAACTCTTACCATTTTAACCCTTTCCAATCCACCGTCTGACCTCTGAAGACATTATGATTTAAGGCTGTACAGCTCCGATGTTGGAAGACATCCGTCGGGGTTCTCTTACTGTATATTGCCAGCCTCTCTGCTGTCGGAGCCTATCTAACGTGTCACCTCATGCAGTACTGGCTTTAGCCAGCAGATAGCGCCGTTGTATAACAGCAGAAAAAGAGTAAGCCCCCTAGGAAAACCAGGATACAAATTGGATTAGAAAGGGTTAACTTTCAGGCATTGTCATTTTGTACAATTCACGTCCTTTGGGCCATAGGTAGACTTACTATAGCTATATCCAATCAAATATCAATGCAGTATTTCTATTGCAGTATCAATCATTCTAGTTTTCCTAAATACATTTCTGAAGTTGTAATGGGTAGGAAATGGGAATCCAAGTCCTGACCCCCCAACTCAATTGCTAGAATGTAACTGTTTAGATTTCGCTGGCTTCTTTTGGCACTAGCTTGGCTACATGTTGATGGCTTACGATAGGCCATATCCTATCTAATGTCTGCCTTTAGGCTCTCAAAATAATAAATTAGGTACTGCCAAGTAAAGTTGGTGAAAGGGGTCTACGGGGCTCAGTGAAGCAATTGTGCAATTTTTGGGGGAAATCGATAAAAACTGTAGAATGTGGACCCCTCTACTTTTCAGCCATCTAGAAAGCCTCATAGTTGTGTACACTAATGCAGGCTTTTCTTAAAGGGCTTGTGCAACTTTAAATGACTACTGAGACCAGTGATTAGCTACTAAAGTGAAGTCATGTGTGTATGGCATTTCATAGTAAGCAAAGACCAGAAGTGACTGCTGGAGCTGCAGGGGATTTAACAGATGAGTCGTATATTTTAAATATTCAATATTCATATTTCAATCGGTTATTTGTTTCTTTAAATCTTGGACAACACCTTTAAGAGAAGGGCTTCCATTAAGATCAATACTAATGTTTATTATCTACCAGATCTCATGTTCATCCCTCTTCATGAATAAATATCTAAGTTCAATGATAATAATTAAATCAGTAACTCATTATAGACTATGCACTCCATGCATCTCCTAAACAGAAGCTTAGAGCCTATCCCCACATCGGTGTTCATTGACGTAGGTTATGACCAAGACTAGGATTTCCACTGAGTTTGGGACCTATGTATCCTATGATACAGTAATAACTACTTGCCCTTCACTTCACATCACTGGTTCCTCTCCATGTTTTTATAGAAAGTCATTTTCGGCGGTTGCACAGAAATGGACTTTTCAAATGTGAAAACCGAAGAAATATTCCAGTTTGCCGTAGAAGATTCTCTGCTTAACATGCATTGCGGAATCAATTTTGTACTTAAACTCCAGCCTTTTTTTTCCTGTGCCATAAATCAAGGCACTTATCATTTTTATCCCATTCCTTCCTTCAATATCTCAGGGCTCCTCTCCGACTATACATTATACAGCTATCCCATCATTATATATAACTCAGTTAATCTTATTTACTGAGGCTTTCAGGGCTTCTCTCCATTCCATGCCTTACAAGACAAATCTGCCTGGAAATGCTGTTATGCCGCTGTTCTCTTTTTATTATACACAATAAAGAGATTGTTCCATCAAGAATATGTCAATCTATAAAATTAAAATTATGCTTATGAGCACTCATGTCAAAAGTACCCCAAATTTAAGTTAGCGCGCTCTATCTTGTTGACTGTCTGACTGCACTTTGTGAGATTTATGGGAATGCCTGCCTCAGAAGATATTAGTTCTGTAGCAAGCAGCTTGACATAGGTGCAGGCCTTTTCCCTTTGAAGTAGGAATGAGATATACCCTGATAAGGTACTGTCTTCTATTCTAAACACCACTTGTTTTTGAGTTTTGACTTTTACTTTGACTTCCACTACTTTGTGGGGCATTGAATGTTCCACTGCACAGTGCAATAGTGCAGTTGCCCACAAAAATACCCACTGGTTTGGATTCAAATATGGAGGGCAACATCTTAAAAGTTAATGAAAGTCATGATCTCAATGACCAATGGTCCTTCGAAAGAAGAGGAAAAAGGTGAGTAAACCAAAAAAGTAGGGCAATCACACTTTGATGTGCCCGAATCTCTGCTGAGAATTTGGGGTTTCCTTTGGAGATCTAACAATGTTGCACTAGAAAATCTGGGGTCCAACAGTGAAAATGATCCTAAGAACCCATCCAGCTGTTCTATGGAACATGTACAAGTCTTAGTAATTCTTCTGTTATCATGATGCATATTGTACATGTCATATAATCAACAAAGGCTAATGAAGTATTTGTTAAAAAAAAGTCAAAAAAGATGGACCCTATTAGCAAGTAACCTGCTGCAAAGCCAGCTTGGTTTTCTTCTGCGCTGAACATCAATGATTGCTATGGCAAGTGCCCTACTATCACGTACGAAACGGAGCCCACTGAAGTTTCTGTAAGAGTATGTGTTTACGTGGCAGATTCACAGAAGGTGCCACCAAATGAATTTTATTCAATTGTTGGGGTGCAGTCTGATCCAGGTCCACATCAAAAATCTGCATCAAAATCTAGTTAAAGAAAGGCTATACATTGTGCCATCCGGATTTCCCATGAGCCACCGGTCTTACCACCAAAATAACTGGGAGTGGGCCTGTCTTTGAAATGTCTTTGCCCGGACATCTCAGTTGCCATCCAGAGCAGCTGGCACAATGCTGGCAGTGTAGTGGCCCAGACTTATAGGCCACTAAAGAATGTCTTTTATGTTTGTCTTGTGCCTTTGTATTGTCAGCAACTTCTGTGTGCATGAAGTATGTGTTGCACCTCTGCAGGAATGAAAGGGTTAATGTCTGCAAAAAGAGCTGTCTCTGTATGGGAATGTATCATTTTGTGTTGTGAGTCTGTGGTCACCCGCCCATGCTATATATTAATGGTTGCAGAATGTGAGTGTGAGGGAGTTTTAGTTTTAGCTCTAGTCTAAGTTGTAGGCTGAGTTAGTCAGTGCAAGAGTCTGTCTGGAGTTCTGCAAAGGAGGACATGAGTGAGTTTGTTCCACTTTAGAAGAAACCATGCCTTACCTTACTGAGGCCCAGAATGGAGGAGGCCGAGATGATGGCCTGATGGCTGCTTGGGGACTACTACCCTAAGGAGTTCAAAGCCCAAAGAGTGTGAAAGAGAAAGAGGAGATCATCATTGAGCAGCATTGAGAGACTTCTAAAGGAATGAGTGTTGATAGATTGAAGATTGAAAGTCCGGAGAGGAAAGGAGTGTGGTGTTTTACAGGAGCGGAGCTGCATAGATAACTAGGACTGTGGGCCCAATATTCAGCCTGTGTTCTGCCTCCCTGTCTCACTATCCACTTTACCTTCACCCAGCTGTATTTTGGCATATGTACTGTTGAATTGTTAATGTTGGCATTCTCAAGTAAAGCAACATTGCCGACCATTCCCGGTTTTGCTTTCAACTGTACTTTGTGCGTGTGGGCTATCCTTTCATCACCCAGCTTCACCGCAGAAGAAGGAAAGGTGGCATCACAAGTGCTAAGAGGTAATCTATTCTGTGGGTTATCCTCCAACCTTCTCCACTTTGAAGGCCTTCCCCTCTGGGGCCTTGGATGTGTCCCTGGCTACCCTTCGGGTGGGAGACAGTAGTGCCATCATGACAAGACCTGTGGTTCATCCCCACTGTCTCCCAGGCTAGGGTCCACTCTTAGGTCGCTGCAGTACCCTAGCTAAAGGTTTGGATCTTCCCTCCGGCCATTCCTTCACCAGACAGGTTGTCTGCTACCATTCAAGACCTTGGTCTCTTTCCATATAAAACGAAATAAAGATTTCCCAAGAAACTTCTCACACTGCCTTATTCTAGCGTTGGTATTTTCCTTATCAATGTCTGTTAAATTAATCCCCCGCGTGAAGCAGAATTTATGAAATATCATGTCATTATTGATGCAAAGCGGAATAATATCAGAACGCTTCGACAAACCTGTGAAATTAGCAGTTTGCATGGGAAAGAGTTGGTATCCACCCAAAATATTGTTTTCACAAATGACAGAGAATGTCACCAACTCAGTGTAACAAATGCTGGAGCATATGGGCTAAGTTGAGATTAGATGCAACCATTTTTATGTAAATTCCCCATTTTTCTCATGCTGTTTATTTTTATGAACGCATTACACATTTCTCTTCTAAAAAGAAAACACTTATACCCCAGGTACCCATAAAGCTCCGTGCCAGATCCCACAGAAAAACTAAGTAGCAGATTCTAAATATGCACATTATTGTATTTGTTTTATAGAAGGCGAGAATATCATATAAAGAAGGAAAACATTAAGAAAATACACAAAAATTGTGAAAAAAACGTGAAAAAAACCTTTCATTTAGACAATGTCACAGACGGGGGATCAGGAGCTATGACCCATACCCATGTCTAGTACAAAGGCACAGAAGACATCTACACATCTGCGCGCCCTTTATGGTCTGCGTTTGAGTTCACAAGCCAACTGTTGCCCACATTGTAGTTGTTTAACGCCTCAAGGACACATTCTAGTTTGGGACGTAAGGATGCGGTGATTTCTTTAGGTTTTTTCTCACCTCTGCTTTTCAAAAGACATCAATTTTTTATTCTTCTGTAGACATAGCTATATGAGGGCTTCTTCATTGTATGCCATGCTGTTAATTAGTCGTACTTTGATGTACATATAATGCATCATATATTTTTTTTTACTTTTTTGGGAAGGACAAGGTGAAAAAAAAACAACACTCTTGCCATTGTTTTTTTCTTTACGGTGTTAACTATGTGGTTTGAATGACATTATAACTTTTTTCTGTGGGTCGGTACAATTTCAACAATACCAAGATTATTTATTTTTTCAGATTTTTTCCTTTTTTTCCCCAATAAATACAAAAACACTTTTTGGAAAATAATTTTTTTTGGCATCACTGCATTCAAAGATCTCTACATTATTTGTTTCCATTAACTTACCTGCGAGGTTTTCTTTTTTGCATGATGAGCTGCAGTTTATATTATAATTATTATTATTATTATTATTTTAGATATGACTTTTTGACTTTTTTGATTATTTTATTTGTTTTTTGGGAGGTCCTTTTTTTAGTGTTTTCTTTTCCTGATTAAAATATGTGTTCACTTTTTTCATGTTCTGAGATTAGCTCTATAATCGTCTGGATTTTTGGTGGTTCCAGGGTTTTCCAGCGTCTAGCTATGAACAGTTTTAGTGAAAGGAGAACATGAGCTATCACTTTCCTGAATTCGGTAGGGATTTGATGGTTTATGTTTATTATGATTTTTTTGTCTTTTCCAATAAAAAATTATTGAACATAAAACAAAAATAAAAATACAGATGTTCAGATGTGAAAAAAAAGTACTTCATTTCATTAAAGATGTGGCGATACCAAATATATATTTTGTCTAACTTTTACATAAAAAGGAATACGTGTGTGAAAAGGTTTATAATATTTTTTTTTTGTACACATTTTTTGATCATTCAACTTTTTAAAAAACTTTTCTCTATGTCCCTGTCGGGACCTGAACATGGGATCATACTCTCTGATACTACACTGCAATACTTCTTTTTTTTATATTATTGCAATTCTTTAACATTACCAGCCATGGCAGGGCCGGAGACCACTATTATGCCTCCAGTTACATTGTATTGCAGAGGGCTGATAATGTGAAAGAGGGAGTTTCCTGCTTATAAGACACATTAAGCATGAACTGCAGAACCTAAGGGGCTAATACCCAGGATCAGAGTGATCTCTAATCCTGGCTGTTACAGCAGAACCCCAGCTGTCAATTACACTTGAGGTCCTGCAGTGGTCAGGCGAGCACAGCTCCTGTACTGCATGATCGCCATGTCATATATCAAATCGTGGGAACTTCTTATATCCCATGATGTAATAGTACCCAAAGGGGTGGGTAGCCAGGCTGGGGCTTGTAGTAGCCTGATAGTACCAAAGGCTAAGTGACTGCTCACTACTCTTAATGTATATATTGAACATACATAAAAAAGGTATACAAATATATGCAATTTTAAGTATACCTGTACTTTTTTTAGGCTTGATAGATTAACCTTATATCTACTGTATATAATTCTATATGTTTGTGTCCATTTTTTAAATAAAAAAAGTAGACATTTTGCACTGTAAAGACTTTTAAATAAAGTTTTGTATTACAAGAAAAGCGTAGTATGCTTTTCTTTTTGTCCACTTTTTTTATGCACACTTTGGACTATGTTTGACCATCTCATATAAATGTAAGGAAAGTCAAACATAGTCCAAAGTGTGCGCTCTTGAAGTATATTTGATCCATTATAGTCTATAGATACATCAAGCAATTAAATTTAATATGTTTTTTGTACCAAAAACTATATATGCTCAACAGATGACTAAAACGTGATGTGAACAGCCCCTAAAACACAACTCCAATGACAATCATTTCCAAAGTACGGTAAATAGAAAATTACAAGGAAATAACACACGCTATTACACAAAGAGTCTGTTTCTTTCTTACTGTGACTTTACCACAGCGGCATACGAGTATCAAACAGCCTTACCTGCAAAAGAAGAAAAGAAAACCACTTAAGTGCAATGTTTATACCATCATATTGTGACGGGTCATTAAATAAGAATTACAAGACGACAAGTAACAAAGTGTAAACTCATTGCCCATCAACAGAGAGGTAACGTTTAATGTGGGAAAATCCACTGCTTTCTAACAATTGACAGGCTCGGAAATCCACTGAGCAAGAAGCGAGGGGTTGTCTACGGTGATGAGATGGATAGTTCACGGAACCATTATATACACAATCTGAATCACTCCTCCAGAGCCGATAGTCCCGGTAAGAACCTTAAAGTGATCCTCTTGTCCCGAGACAAAATTTGTCCAGGGATCGGAGAAGGAGAGTTACATTGCCTCATGCCCTCCTTTTCACAGTTCTACTGCTGATCCAACAGTTTCTGGAGCCCCTCTTCATATATCCAACATGGCTGCAACCTTACTACTCGATGCACATTGGTAGTCAGAAAGTACATGCTGCCTCCTGATTGGCTAGCCTTGGCCAATCTGAGCAGCGTATTTTATTTTAGACTACCAATCTTCCATCAGTGCTCATTATGCATTGAGTGGTCTTAGAATAGCTGCAGCCACCATGGATGTATGAAAAGGGACCCCAGTAACAGACAGATTGATGAACCAGGAAAAGAATGGCATCAGGTAATATAACTGCCTCTTTGATACCTCAACAAAGTTTTATACCAGGAATGAAGGGTCACTTTAAGAATCTGGGCCCATGGTGGATAATAACTGTCCCCATGGTGGATTCACACACACTGCCAATCTCCATTGCTTTCTAATGATACAGCTGTAGCAAATGTTACCTGGATATTTTAAGGGGGTTTTCAGGTCTGAACTATTGATGACCCATTGTTAAGGTTGTGCATCTGAAACCTGTGGTTCTCACAGAGGCATGGTGCTTTAGTGCGGTGAGCGGACATAACACCAATCCAATTTAACCCTTTCCAATCCAATTTGTATCCTGGTTTTCCTAGGGGGCTTACTCTTTTTTTGCCGTTAACAATGGCGGTATCTGCTGGCTAAAGCTAGTACTGCATAAGGTGACATATTGGATAGGTTCCAACAGCAGAGAGGCTGGCAATATACAGTAAGAGAACCCTGATGGACGTCTTCCAACATTGGAGCTGTACAGTCTTAAATCGTAATGTCTTTAGACATCAGACAGTGGATTGGAAAGGGTTAATGCAGATTCTGAAAACTGAGGTAGAGATCTGCAGTTGAACTACAGTTTTCTGTGGTGGCTATGTAGATGTAGAACCATAGATCCACAAGCAAATTTAGCTTTTTTTCAATGGGTAAATCACATGTTAACTGTAAGCTTAACTGGCGGAACCAGTGTCAGGCAGCTGCTGCCAAGACAAATACGATCATGGGGTATATCCTAAGAGGTCTAAGGTCACATGACAAGAATATTGTTTTTCCTCTTTACAAGTCACTGGTCAGAACACAAATGAAATATTGTGGACAGTTTTGGGCACCGCTACTTAAGAGCAACATATCAGAGCTTGAGTGGGTACAAAGGCCGGCATCTTAAGTAATAAATGAAATGGATGGACTACAATACCCAGAGAGGTTATCAAAATTATGGTTATGTAGTTTTAAAAAAAGACGGCTGAGGGGTGACCTAATAACTATGTATAAAAATATCAGGGGACAATATAAAGATCTCTCCCATCATCTATTTATACCCAGAACTGTAACAAGGGGGCGTCCTCTACGTCTAGAGAAAAGAAGGTTTCTAGATGAAATAGAAGGCTGTTCTTTACTGTAAGAGCAGTGAGACTATGGAACTCCCCATAGCAGTGAGACTATGGAACTCCTGAGGATGTGGTGATGGTGAGTTCGAGCCAGGACACCTTTCTTGATTGATTCAATAGTACATGTCACAGTCACTGATGACTTCAGAAGGGTTGTTGATCCGGGGATTATTCTGATTGCCAGATTGGAGTCGGTAAGTAATTTTTTTTCCTTAAATGAGGAAAATTGGCTTCTACCTCATTGCGTCTTTTTTTTGCCTTCCTCTGGATCAACATTGGGGTGTAATAGGCTGAACTGGGTGGACAGATGTCGGCCATGCATACTATGTTACAATGTGGAGAGAATGCGCACAGCAGTCTGAAACGAGTCAGATTTTCAAAGCACATGCGGACTTCACTGGGTGACAACGCAGAAACGTACTGTATGGCGCTGTTCAGTGGTAATAGTGTCCCTTGAAGATAACGTGTCGCAAAAAGTTACTGTAGTCATGTTAAATTTGGCTCTATTTGTATGCTTTTGGAAGGTGGGACAAGGAAAGCTCATGTAGGTAAACAGAAAACTACAAGCATCATGGAGAGCAAGTTTAGCCTCAAGTCACATTTCACCTTGGAACTCCAGTTCTTCATAGTCACCCCACTAACCCCTTAGGCACCCGTCACTGCCCTGATTGATTCTGCTCTTCTTCACCGATGTACACTAAAAATGATCTTTCTAAAATGGTTTTTACTGATGTCGCTTCTTCCTTCCTTTCTTCTGACTTACAGCTTGGTAAATAAGATCTTTGATGATCACCTGTGGAGAATGCTCATTCTTGTTTGAAATGGAAGATCTTATGCAAACAACAACACAACAAGACCCCAGCCGGTTATCTGAGCCTTTCAACAGCCGCTTCATCCGGCTTCCAACGGAAAAATAAAAAAGAGAGGCAATTTTTACAAAAAGCTGTTTATCAGCCTGAGCAGTTTTATATGCCCCATTCAGAGATCATTCACACAATGGTCGCAACTAGAGATGAGCTAGCATGCTCGTTTGGAGCAATTACTCAAACGAGCATCACTTTTTTCTGCCTTCTCGTCCGAAAAGATTCAGGGGGCGGTGGTGGGCGGCGGGGTGGAACGGGGGTTAGCGGGGGGGGACGGACAGGGGGGAGATCTCTGTTGCTCCCCCCGCAAACCCCGCTCACCCCCGCCGCCCCCAGAATCTTTTCGCACGAGTAGGCAGGTACTCGGAAAAAGCGATGCTCGTTCGAGTAATTGCTCTTAACGAGCATGCTCGCTCAACTGTAGTCACAACAGTCGGCTTTATCAGCGATAGACACTGGCTGGATAGGAACATTGTGAAGACTGTTTTTTTTTTCCTCTGTGAGAATATTGGGGAGGTGGACCAAAGTATTTGGGACCATTCACACAAGATGGACTATTCTGCAACAGCATTGTGGAATACGCCCTCCGGCGGAATATTCAGTTCCAAAATCTGTAAACCTGTGAATTTTGGTGTGGAATTAAAAATAGCAAAATCCTGCTGGCAGTTCTTCATCAAAATCTATATTTGACATTGCCGATTTTGTGTGGAATTCAGGGACATCATATTCCGCAACGCTGTTGCCGAATATTCCGTCCCATGTGAAGAGTCCTTTATCCAGCCAATGGGAGTTTCATTGATAAAACGGGATCATATGACATTAAGGCTACTCTCACACAGAACATTGCATGAGATTTGTGCGTTGCGAGTTGCACAAATCTCGCACAAATATGAACTCCATTCTTTTGAATGCGATGCAGGAAACAAATCGCACCCTTGTCCTAACGCATCTCCCATGGTTTTAAATGGGCCAACGGCAGCATCGCAACACATGCTAGCTGCACGCGGTGCAATGCGATGCAAGGTTTACTCATTGAAAACAATGGGAGAAATTCTGAGATTCTCCCCATGGTGGAGGATCGCTACTTCCCTGTATGTTGGCGAGCGCGATATCAGGCCCCATGTCACGCTCGCCCTATGAAGTTAGCCAAACTAATATAAAAACCTATGTGTATAAATTCAATTTAATTGGTGCCAATCACATTTGCTTTGTTCTTTTCCGCCAGGCTTTTGTTGCCTTTTGACGGTCACATTAGCATAGAGCGCCACAGTATGAAATCCAACAAAAAGTATGGACAGGAATCAGACGCACTCATTATGCTAAGTCAATTGAGAAAAATGTGGCTCATAACTGATGATAACAGATCATAACAAAGCTGCCTGATCCATCAAGCTTCCTCTAAAAGCGGAAATCTTGACACCAGTCTAAGCAGAGCCTTGGAGGGGGGGGGGGCTATATGTTTTCGATACAAATTGATAAATTAACTGAACACGTATTAGGCGATGATCATTGTCTTACAGTTTTTAACACATTTTTAATGTAAGATGTAGCTTTTTTTGGGTCCATATAATGTATTTTATAACTTTTGGAGGGCAGTAAGCAAAAACATATCAATTCTGCAATTTTTTTTTTTAAATCAAATTTTATTAAGTTTTTTCGATTCTGCAATTTTATAGCATAAATGATGTGTAAACCCTTTTTTGCAGCAGGTTAGTATGAAACGACAATGCCAAAAGTTTATATATTTACCGGTATATATTATATATATATTACTTTTTTTTTTAGATTTTTTCATCTTTTGAATAATAAAGATCCTGTTTTTGGAAAAAAAAAATTGTATCGCTGCATTCAAAGTCTCTACCTTTTCTTAATTTTTCCATTCACAGACCTCTGTGAGAACTTATTTTTTGTGACAAGCTATAATTTCTGCTGGTACTATTTTGCCTTTAATTTTAGCTGTAATTTCTACTGGTACATATGCCTTTTTTTATCACACGCATCACATTTTTTGGGATAGCATTTGCTTTATGGGCTAAAAAGTGTGACCAATATATAGTGGCCGAGAGTTAGTGGGGCCCCTCCATAATGTTATATGTCTGTCTCGTGCCACTGTCTTGTCAGCATCTTATGTGTAGTAGGCATTTGGTTTATGTGTATTGCACTTCTGCAGTACTGAATGGGTTAATGTCTGGGTCATGTCTGGAAAATGTATCGTTGTTTGAGTCATGTGACTATGTTCGGTATATATGTATGTGTTTGCAATCATGCTAGACGGTTAATAGTAGCGGGATAGGAGGAGGATGCGAGAGGGAGAGAGCTCTCAGTCTGGAGTTGAAGAAGTCTGAATCAGGTAGTGAGACACCCTGACACTGGTTGGTCCGTGTGTGGATCATGGAGGAGGCCGAGTGATGGTCTGATGCTCAGCTTGGGCCTACCATGCTCAGAAAACCTCGGCGCTGTTGATTGAGATTGTGACCAAACGCTGCATGGCTAGAAGAGGACAACAAGAGTGAGTGTTTACTGGTAGAGTGAGAGAGAAAAAGAGTCGACGAGAGCAGGTTCACACAGATAACTTGGACTGTGGATCATCTGAGATGCCCCGAGTATCCTCCCTGTTACACCACTCTAGTTTGTTGTATCTGTGTCAGGACTGTTGATGTGGTTTAAACTTTGTCAAGTTAGGGTAAACGGACATTACCGAGCGTTCCCAGTCTTGTTCAGAAAGATCCTCTGTGTGTGGACTACTTTATTTCAACATCAAGTTTCACTGCAGAGGACAGAATGGTAGCGTCATGAGTGACAAATGGACTCAAGTCAACCACCAGTTATTTCCCCTGTGATCTCCACCAGCAGTAACGAGGTCGGGTCCCGAGCTACCCCGAGGGGATGAGATTACGGTAGAGCCCTGTGTCTTTATCTACCCCGCTATCTCCTCGGCTGTGGGCTCACTCCTTGGATGCTTCAAATTTATTAAACAGGTCATTACGGATACAATGATAACAAACATGTTTTCTTTTCTTTAACAAGAGCGTAAAGTGCACAAAAAAAAAGATTTTTTTTAAAACAATTTTTTAATGTAATTAGTTTTTTTTTACAATTTTTTTTTATATACGTGTAGGGGACTTCAACCTGCGATGCTATGATCGCTTTGATAATCGTAGAGATCACAGAGGATGGTAGACTCAGAGGCTATTGTTTGGTGTCTGATTGCCATTGCAACCCATTGAACCACCGCGATAACATGGTGGAGGGCTAATGACATCACAGAGGGAGCCCCCTCCTCAATGTGAACCTTTTACATGCTGCAGTCAACATTGCTCATGGCATGTAAGAGGTTAACAGCGAGGATCATGTTCCCTCTAATCCTCGCTGTTGCAGTAGAAGCGGTTAACACCTTCCCAGATATAGATAATATAGGATCTATCATTCACAATGGGTGATGGTCACGGTTTATCTACAGATCTCAGAACATGGGTAAAACTGTCTCCCATAGAAGTGAGTAGGTCCCCTCCTGTACATTGCAACTACAGTAAAGCCTACTTCTGCAGCAAAGGCAAGATGGCCTCCCCATAGTCACGTACGATCAATAGAATACAAAAAAAATCTATTAGAAAAATGAAAAAAGTTTCGCTATTTGATTTTAATTACCTAAAAACATAGGTAATACATTTCCTTTAACACGTCTCACATCTGATCCTGCTGTTTCATCCATCTCGTTCCTCTTGCCATTATTTGCGTTTTGTTTTTTTTATTCCACCGCCCTTTCCTTCCTCATTTGCAATGCTGCTGCCTGTGTGTTAGCCTAATGCATCCAGAGTTGTGAGATTACTTTCTTGGAAACTTAATAAGAGATTGAAAAAAAATTCATAATGATACTTCTTTATTAAAAATAGTTCATATTTTTAATTACAAACTTGTTAAAAACGTTCAAGAAGAAACGGTAAAAAAAAATGCTTATTTATTTTTTATCAAACTGCGCAGCGCATATGTGACATTGATTAAAGCGTAAAAAATAAATTAAAACGCGGTAGAAAAAAAAGTAGGAAAAATTTCCCAAGTAAAGAAATAATTAATGTGTCCACTTTTATCAGTCTGATATTATTATTAATATATAACCTTTACTTATTCATTAAAACACTATATAAAAAACTCAGTGACATATAATAATCTGACTAACAGACAGTACATGCCGCTATGGGCTGCATTCTAGATAGCTACTCAAATCCGCAGTGTAAGACCCATGAATGATCGCAGGAAGAAATTGCGAATTGTCGTCTATGTATACAGTTTTCAACGCAGATATATGCGTATAGACAGCATATCGTCCGCGCAGAAGAAAAATCGTAAACAGGGAATGACATCAGAAAGTTGCCCAACCCCCTGGAAACACCCTCCTATCGCTCAGGCGACCGCCCAGCCAACATTCTCTTGTGCTGTGGGAGTGAGAGCTGTTCTGAGGGCCTTCAGGACAGGATGCTGCTCTCCAGGCTTGGCTGGTTTATACTACTTATTTTGGAAGTAGTAAGCCACTTAAAACCCCACTTCTTCTTGTGAAGGAAGAGGCCAGAAGAACACGCGGAGGTTGCAGACAGTCTGGATGGGTGTGTTGCTCCCCAGACTCCGCCCTGCATTGTCTACCCACAAATTCCCGCCTTCTTTATTCCATTTCTATCTGGTCTTCTAGCCACTTACATATGAACCCATGTCTATATACAATGTTAATTGCATATGCACTGCAGATCGAACACATCCATAGGGATCAATGGATCCGAATAAACACAGAATCCACGGTAATAAAGAGCATGCTGCATTTTTTCTTCCGCTCGCAGAATCCGTAATTCCTACCCTGAAGTGTCAAGGAACCAGTGAAAGTCCTTGCATTTCAATGCCTGCGTATTACCGCATAGTGTCCGCACAGATGGAGATCGCACGATCCGCAAATCAAATCCGCTAGTGTGAGACCCCCCTTGAGCTGTTCTGACATCTGTGCTGGAAACTCTGGTCAGAGGGTCCATCGCGGATCCAGCTCAAAATACAGGAAGAAAAAGTGCTGCATGCAGCATTTTTTCTTCCATTCAAAAGCCGGGCAGCTGAGCGGAAGCTGAACGGACCCCATTATAGTCAATGGGGTCCGTTCGGCAGTGTTCGGTTCCCTCCTCAACCGAACGAAGCAGAAAAGTGGAACCACCCTTAACAAATAAACAACACATTACAGGGTGATTTTTTTAAAAAATTGTACAAAAATAAAGTGGATTTCTTCAGACATGAACTGACATACAACAGCCAGAATGAACTGAAGAAAATAGAACTCTTCAAGTTTTTATTGCATCTTGCAGATGATCAATGTCGGCACGATTGGTGACACTAGATGACCTTAAACAACGCATTTCTGCTGCGGTGAAATTGATAACAGAGGATTTGATGGGATACATTTATGTGGAACTGGATTACCAACTTGACATCTGACGTGCTGCCAATGACACCTGCATCTAGCATCTGTAAGGTGCAATAAAAACTTGAAGAGTCCTATCTTTTCATGTCACTCTGGCTGTTGTATGTCAGTTCACGTATGAACAAAACAACTTTACTTTTACACCATTCTTTTCGAATCCCTCTGCATAATAGATTTTACATTTGTTATAATCCGCTCTGTTGATTTTTATTTTTCACCTTTTTTAAAATTGTAATTTCAACTCCCGTCTTAATCTACTCATTGAATAATGGATGTATGGAATCCTTTTGTTAAAATTTATTTTTTAGCTGCTACCTTTTATTAAACCTCCGCACTACTCAGTTAAAAAAAAAAGATTGGGATAAACAAAGAAAAACAAAACAAAAAAACAACCAAGTAAAAAAATTGCAATTTTCTTGTTCTCTTCCAGATTTCTCTCCTAGGCACAATACCAGCCTTATGTCACAACACTGCATCATGTATCAATACCACGCGCCATCAACTCTTTACTGAATTACATTGTAATGTCAATATTTACTGCAGGCCTTCTACGTAAGCCCAGCTGAGGTTTTTCAGGGTAGGATTTGCTCTATAAAGTTTTAGGTAACATAGTAACATAGTAACATAGTATGTAAGGCCGAATGAAGACATTGTCCATCTAGTCCAGCCTGTCTATCCTACTGTGTTGATCCAGAGGAAGGCAAAAAACCCCAAGGCCAGAAGTCAATTAGCCCTTTTGGGGAAAAAATTCCTTCCCGACTCCCTAGTGGCAATCAGACTGTTCCCTGGATCAACCCCTAATAGTTCCTACCTGCCTATATTCCAGGATTGACACTTAACCTAATATTTATATCCTGTAATATCCTTCTTCTCCAGAAAGACATCAAGTCCCCTTTTAAACTCCTTTATGGATTTTGCCATCACCACTTCCTCCGGTAGAGAGTTCCAACTAAGGTAGGAAACTAAAAGAGTTATTAAATATTTTTATTGTTGTCGTAACCGAACGCTACGCAGCCGTTAGCGACAATTTTCCTGCGTATTAATAAAAACTGGTAAGAATCATATCTAAGGGGCTACAGAACAGTTTGTCATGAGGTACAGTTCATGATGACATCGCATAGAACTGCCAGTTAGGGTACCTTTACACTGAGCAGCTATCATCCGATTAGTCGCCCATAGAAGTAGTTGATGGATGTGAACTATAGTTAGTTGAAAGCCTTTGTGGGAATTGTTCATTGTTAGTTCTGCGAGAAATCGGTCCGTTGGAGAGAGAGATACTCCAGGCAGATTTGTACGCAAGTTGTTCAACTATAAACGACTATGACTTTTATACTGGGCAACTTTTCATCAACCAAGGACCGCTTTTTTAGTAAGTCGAAACAAGACGATGAGCGAATTATCAC
Source organism: Eleutherodactylus coqui (assembly GCF_035609145.1). NCBI lineage: Eukaryota > Metazoa > Chordata > Amphibia > Anura > Eleutherodactylidae > Eleutherodactylus > Eleutherodactylus coqui. Next base: position 43,852,156 of record NC_089840.1, read on the forward strand.
TTGTCACCCATGTAACAACACGGTGGCCATGTTTACATGGGACGACGGACGTTTGTATTGGTTTGAGCTATTATTCGGCCAATAGTCATCCCGTGTGAAGGTACCTTGAACATATGAAGGGGTTGTCTGGGAAAAACATTGATGGCCTATCCTTACGGTGCATCTACATGGGCTGATGTCACTGACTGATCACTGAAAACTGTGATTATAGGTAACTGTCATTCCGTGAATACACAGGACCTGACAGGGCAAGTGAGTGAGAGTCGCTCATTTGTTGGAGTCACTTGGTTTTTAGCTGAGCTAAACAGCAAGCGGCCACTGGCCCGTGTAGATAGGCTGTCGACTTATATGTTTTAACTGACTGGGATAGGAGGCAACCCAATCAGTCTATCAGCCCTGGCACCAGAGGGAAATGTTACTCCCTCAGCATCCAGCGCTAAATGACAGCGCACATGTGCCAGCTAGCGCATCATATGGTCTAGGGTGCCATGCTGATGTCGATCCAAATCAGCTGAGAACCCGGAAGTCATGGCGTTGTTGGTGCCGTGATAGGATCATTATGAATTAAGGAAAGGGGGGAAAAGACATTTCATTCTACTGTATAGTGGGCCAAATTCCAAGTATGTTATGTAACCCCATGGTTATGTATTCTGTCTCAAGTCAGACATAGACTTTTTGGGAAAAATAAAATGGCAATCATGGATCATCATTATCCATAAAGAACCCATAGCTTCAATATACAGTAAATTGACTCTTCAAGATGTCACATCAGCAAGGTACAGGTAGACTGGGATTCTTTCCACCTGCTGCATCACACTCCAAATTCCTTTGCATGATGCTAAGTCTGTTCCAAGACCCCAGGCTATCATTTACCATCTACAGCATTGCTATCCCCTCATTTGGTAGAAGCTGCTTGCCCCCATAAGACACTGAACCCACAGTATGACTGCCACCTCTGCACCCCCTATAGATATTTCATTAGCTCTGTCATCTTTCACTCTAACTCTTTAGGGACATTGGTGCAAAGGGGCATAAGCATAATGAGTGCAAAGTGGGCAGTTGCACCCAGACCCTGGAGCTTTATAAGACCCATAAGGTGTCTTTTCCTTATATTAGAAGACCAGTACTATAAATGAAGCATTATAGTTGTGGGTCCCCATTACATATTTTGCATTGGGACTCAGCTGCCTCAAGTTATGCCAGGGCTTTTGCCTCCATCTTGAAGTTTGGGTGGTATTTCTCATAGAATCTGAATACTTTGTGACAGTCACTTCCTCTCAGTGATGGGTGAACATTACATGAATCCTTCCCTTGGAGCTAATAAGCTGTCAAGTTGTCTCATGCCAAGGGGCTTCACCCTTCATCACAGTCAGATAGGAGTCTTGCTGCCGATAGCTTGCTCCTTGGGGACCTTCAACATCTACATCTCAGCTGTCCACCTTCTCCTTGGATCGTAACTGACAAGTAGAACACAAGGCTTCACACCAAGGTTAGATTTGCTTGAGACAAATTCTCTCTTTGCCAAGAGCAGTGTCATTGTGAGAAGACCAGATAAAGTGACAATGTATCAAGTTATTGTTTATTCTAAGTCACTCCCACCTTGTGTCGATCTATAAAGAGCTACAATGTACGAGTATTATTTAGATATGAAATGGTAGTATGATTTAGGCATCACATGATGGTATTAAATGGGTATGATACTACAGTGTTCTAAGGCCTCTACATGGTGGTAGTATTTGAATACTGTATGGAGGTATATGTAAGATATCATAAAGTGGTATTATTTTGTATATATAGCTTTTGAAATAACAATACATTTTATCAACACATGGCAACTTTGCATCAAGCTACATTTTATATAAAATCAATCAGAGTTATGTGCAATTATGTACTAGTGCCAATAATCTTCAAGGCTTCGAGGCTGGTGGTAGCAGCAATTGTGTTTAATTTATCTTATAAATTGAATGATGTTTTATATTCCAGTCATATCCAGAGCTGCCTTTACAATTCTGCTGTCTACAACTGTAATGTTAGACACTGCAGGTGTAACTAAAGAAGGTCCAAAAGAAACTGTCACACCTGGGGCCATGGTGCTGAATGTGAACCAATTTGCATATAATACCCAGAGGAGCATGCATGGCCTTATAAGTCTCTTCACTCAACTCCTAGGTGTCTCCATCCACCTTCTGGGTGCTCTCCTTGGGAAGAGACGATGCCCCTCCTGACTCACTCGCCCCTCTTGACTCACTCACCTCCTAGGTGTCTCCACCCAGCTTCTGGGTGCTCTGCTTGGGAAGAGACAATGCCCCTCCTGACTTACTCACCTCCTAGGTGTCTCCACCCAGCTTCTGGGTGCTCTCCTTAAGGAGAGACGACGCTCCTCCTGACCCGATGGCATCTCTATAACACCAGAACTATAAATGGTACATGAAAGTTAGGAGCCCCCTGTACAGCTTTTGCATTGGAGATTCAAGTTATGTCTCAGACAAACAGAAACCTATCAGTTTAGCTAATATCCTAGATTGTGCTGTACTCTACTGCATTGCATTTTGGCAGATGATCAGTAGTCACATTCACTTATATACTAGACTTATGTACAAAGCCATCTGATAACATCATAGCACTACGAAGCAGTACATACACTGAACAAGCAGACAGCAGCAGGAAGATGTGAAGGCCTGTGGCCTGAGAGCTTACAGGAAGGCAGCAAAACTGACACATTTCTTACAACCCTCTTCACAAGTTCTTACACTTTACTCCTCTTTTACTTTTTTGTCATTTAATTCATTCTTCTCATATTAAACTTAAAATACTCTATTATCATCCTTTTCATTTTCTCGCCGATTAAGTAAAAATTTGTTACGTTTCTTCACCAGGGGTCGTGACACTCTTGAGCGCTCATTCCGGCAGCATAGTGGAAAATCTGCCTTTTAATGGTATCCGATACATTAATATTGCAGAAGCTTTACACTGATGGGACCACAAGACCTGAGGTCCAAAGTGTGCTCTGCGTTTAATTGCCACAGGGATTTAAATTAGGAATTTTCAGAGCTCTCTGTCACAGAAGGAATAAATTTAGCGAAATTATTTTAGCTCAGCGCCTTAGAGAAAAATAAAAAAAATGTTATTTTAGATTTAATACATACTTTGAATTAAAGTCGAATCATCAACTCATCACTCTAAGATCTATGTATGAATACCATTTTGGGAGGAAAGTTGATAAGCAGGATTACTATACTACTGTAATACTGCCCCCTATATACAAGAATATAACAACTATAATACTTACTGCCCCCTATGTACAAGAATATAACTACTATAATACTGCCCCCTATGTACAAGAATATAACTACTATAATACTGCTCCCTATGTACAAGAATATAACTATAATAATACTGCCCCTATGTACAAGAATATAACTACTATAATACTGCCCCAATGTACAAGAATATAACTACTGTAATACTGCCCCCTATATACAAGAATATAACAACTATAATACTGCCCCCTATGTACAAGAATATAACTACTATAATACTGCCCCCTATGTACAAGAATATAACTACTATAATACTGCCCCCTATGTACAAGAATATAACTACTATAATACTGCCCCCTATGTACAAGAATATAACTACTATAATACTGCCCCCTATGTACAAGAATATAACTACTATAATACTGCTCCTATGTGAAAGAATATAACCACTATAATACTGCCCCCTATGTACAAGAATATAACTACTATAATACTGCCCCCCTATGTACAAGAATATAACAACTATAATACTGCCCCCTATGTACAAAAATATTACTATTATAATACTGCTTCTATGTACAAGAATATAACTATTATAATACTGCCCTCTATGTACAAGAATATAACTGCTATAATAGTGCCCCCTATGTACAAGAATATAACTACTATAATACTGCCCCCTATGTGCAAGAATATAACTACTATAATACTGCCCCTATGTACAATAATATAACTACTATAATACTGCCCCCTATGTACAAGAATATAACTACTATAATACTGCCCCCCATGTACAAGAATATAACTACTATAATACTGCCTCCTATGTATAAGAATATAACTACTATAATACTGTCCCCTATGTACAAGAATATAACTACTATAATACTGCCCCCTATGTACAAGAATATAACTATAATAATACTGCCTCCTATGTACAAGAATATAACTACTATAATACTGCCCCCTATGTACAATAATATAACTACTATAATACTGCCTCCTATGTACAAGAATATAACTACTATAATACTGTCTCCTATGTACATGAATATAACTGCTATAATAGTGCCCCCTATGTACAAGAATATAACTGCTATAATACTGCTCCTATGTACAAGAATATAACTACTATAATACTGCCACTATGTACAAGAATATAACTACTATAATACTGCCCCCTATGTACAAGAATATAACTAATATAATACTGCCTCCTATGTACAAGAACATAACTCCTGTAATACTGCCCCCTATGCACAAGAATATAACTACTATAATACTGCCCCCTATGTACAAGAATATAAACATAGTGCTGTAATACTGTCTAGTAGTTGCTCAGGCTCTGAGGTCTAGAATATAATGTTTTAAGATAATGAGTTAAGGAGTGATATAAAAAGTATTTGTTCCCTTTCAGTTACTTTTTTCCCAAAATAATAATGCATCACTAATATCGGTAATTAATATTTGCCATACTAAAAATTTAAAAAAATGTTTCCGCTCTTTGAAAGCACGCAGAGAAACAGCTCAATGCTTCTGCTTCATCTGTAGGTAAAGACAGGAATGACTGACGATTACAAACAACGCTGCCCACCTCCCTGGGATCAGACACCGGTCAGGAGATTTTCGGTGCTGCCGTCTGTGACTGCAGCCTCCTTGCTGGTGACTGATGCGTCTTGCAGGTAAAGGGAGAGATTTGCCTTGGATAATTATAAATCTTTAAATAACAGTGTCCAGAAGTGCCGCTATTATATCACAGCATTGGAATGAAACACGGCTTCTGCAATATGACGAACTAATAAATTACTGCTACTTTTTGTAATGTCATACTGAGAAGCAGTTAATACCGTGTCAGATGTCACTTCCAGCTTACTGTACTACAACGTACTTTAGATGTATTTTACTGCTCTATTAAATAAAAAAAAAGATCTGTAATAACTAGTATTGCAGTTTTTTAATGTAATTTAACCATTTGTACTCTGATTTCTCACTTTTTTCAAAATCTCTACTCGCAGTTGGCAATTGGGAACATTTTTGTTTATATCTACAGTTATAAAACCAGTAGAAAAGTAGCACAGCTGAAGGATTGTTACAACGTTATCCAGGCTAGACCCTTCTCTATGAGCTTGTTATAGTAATAATATATGTATTCTACCGTGTTTCCCCGAAAATCCTGTCCCTGCTGTGCTGTACGAGTGTGCTGTTTTGAGCTCCCCTTGCTGGCTGGAAAAGTACATACTGTATGTTCTGTTCCTGCTGCACATGTCTGCTGTGATGAGCTCCCCCTGGTGGCCGGAAGCTGCAATACCATCCCTGCTTACACGTGGTACAGGAACTTCTGTCTGCAGACAGGTACGTTACTTTACAGCCCTTATTTTTTTTTATGGCTCTGTGTGTGAGTCAGGCAACCATATGTGTGATTCTTAAAGGGGTTGTCCCGCGCCGAAACGGGTTTTTTTTTTTTCAACCCCCCCCCCCCCCGTTCGGCGCGAGACAACCCCGATGCAGGGAAGTAAAGAAAGTTTACCGGAGCGCTTACCTTAATCCCCGCGCTCCGGTGACTTCAATACTTACCGCTGAAGATGGCCGCCGGGATCCTCTGTCTTCGTGGACCGCAGCTCTTCTGTGCGGTCCACTGCCGATTCCAGCCTCCTGATTGGCTGGAATCGGCACGTGACGGGGCGGAGCTACACGGAGCCGCTCTCTGGCACGAGCGGCTCCATAGAAGACTGCTGAAGACCCGGACTGCGCAAGCGCGGCTAATTTGGCCATCGGAGGCCAAAAATTAGTCGGCACCATGGAGACGAGGACGCTAGCAACGGAGCAGGTAAGTAAAAAACTTTTTATAACTTCTGTATGGCTCATAATTAATGCACAATGTATATTACAAAGTGCATTATTATGGCCATACAGAAGTGTATAGACCCACTTGCTGCCTCGGGACAACCCCTTTAAGGCTGGGTTCTCACAGAGTGTATTTCCAGCCTTAGGGGGTGAGCATTACAGTCTCCAAACAGTGTGTGGGAGCCAGGAGTATCAAGAAATTCAGCAGAAGATTCCGGGTTCAGATGTTTATGATGATGTGCCAGAAAATGATGACATGACTGTCATTGAGTAATTTTTGCTTTGTTTTCACAGTTTGTCTAGCTATATTGGTTTGTGGTGACAACTACGGTACTGTGCAGCATATACGGTAATAAATGTTCATTTTTTTTGTTAAACAATAAATGTGAATTCTTCTTCATTGAAAAATAAGACACCCCCTGAAAATAAGACGTAGCGCATATTTGGGAGCAAAAATTAATATAAGACACGTCTTATTTTCGGGGAAACAGGGTATTATATGTATCTTTTTATATGTTCCTCACATCAGCCTATGCAAACATGCATATGTATATATATATATATATATATATATATATATATATATATTGGTATATCTTCCTTCGTATGTAAATAGCAGCTAAATGGTAAACTTGTTTAATATTAAACACTAGTATGTATTAGATTCTTGTCCTCAATCCCCAAACATGGTTCTCAGGTTTGAGTCCCCCTCCTATGGGCCTTTCCCATGAAAGAGGCTTAAATTCTGATAAGAGAAGCTGCTTATCCTCCCACTTTAGCATTTTTACGATACTGAACACAGTATAAGGCCTTAGTCACACGGGCGTTTTTTCACGCGATTTGCGCATCGCATGACGGATGCGCATGCGCAAATCGCGTGACCGGCGCCGAAAAATCGGCCCAAAAATCGCCCGAAAATCTGCTCCTAGCCGCGTTTCATTAGAAACGGGCCGGAGCTGTCCAGCGCATTGCATTCAATGGAGACGGCAATACAGCGGCTCCATTGAATGCAAGCGCTGCGGGCGAGTGTGGGATGAATTGTCGGGAAGGGGTTAAATATATAACCCCTTCCCTGCAATGCATCCTGAAAAGTGAAAAAATAAAAAAAATGTATGTACTTACCTGCTCCCGGCAGCTGGAGATCCCGGCGGCCGGCCTGCAGTGGGTGTGAAGGGGGTGTGACTCAGGCTTGCCCCTGATTGGCTCAGCGCTGACCCAATCAGAAGCAAGTCTCAGTCACACCCATTCATGAATTCATGAATGGGTGTGACTGAGATCAGCCTCTGATTGGCTCAGGCTGAGCCAATCAGGGGCAAGCCTGAGTCACACCCCCTTCACACCCACTGCAGGACGGCCGCAGGGATCTCAGGCTGCCGGGAGCAGGTGAGTACATCCTTTTTTTTTATTTTTTCACTTTTCAGGATGCATTGCAGGGAAGGGGTTATATATTTAACCCCTTCCCGACAATTAACCCCGCGCACGCCGGCAGCCCATTGCTTTCAATGGAGCGGCTGTATTGCCGCTCCATTGAATTCAATGGGCAAACATCGTTCTTCTCTGCCACAGCTGTTCCAGCTGTGGCAGAGAAGAATGATTTGTCTTCTATATGTTCTCAATGGGGTCGGCGCTGCTGCCGCCGGCCCCATTGAGCGCATATAGAGAAGAGAACAGGAATCGCAGATCGCAGATAGGTGCGATCTGCGATTTCTGTTCTCTAATTTATCGGACGAGCGCATAAAAAGCGCTCATGTGTCCGATACCATTGCAAAGCAATGGTTTTAAAAAAATCGCCGGACGCATGCGCATGCGCAAATCGCGGCAATAAACGCCCGTGTGACTGAGCCCTAAATGTAATTTCTTCTTACTTCTTGTAAATCATGTGTTTTATTAGTAACACACACCTAAAGGAATTAACATGTGTTAATCATTAGAAACTAAAGCCTATCCTGAGTTCCTATGACTTTAAGGGTATGTATCTCTATTGTTACATCATTTGGAGTATATATGTACCATGATGCTATAAATAAATTAAGAATACACTGCTTTTGATACACAATCTGTATCAAGTGTAAGCTATCTGCGTGCACGCCTTCTCAATAAGCAATTTGGAACAGACAGTGAAATCAGAGGGGGACGCATTGGGGTTCCAATAACACGCTAAATTTCTCCACACATATTTAAAGGTGTGGTACCAGAATTTAAAGTTAGCCCCTATCCACAGTTAAAGGGATAACTTTCTGATTGGTAGGGGGTCTCGCTGCTGAGACCCCCGCTGTTTTCGATAATGTGGTCTTGTGCCCCCTGTACTCTACACAATGGGGTAATTGTACCCCATGCAGTAAGAAGGAGACTTATGAAGTGCTCGTTGCTCAAGTGCAGCAATGCTCCAATCACTTCCAATGGGACTGCCCAGGTACCTGAGTGGTATGCACTCGGATATTTCCGTAAGCCCCACTGAAATGAATGGAGCACTGACATCACATATTGGGTCAGTGCTCCATTCAGAGTGATGTCACTGCAGGGGTAGAAGTGACCCCCACAGTGACAGGAGAGTAGGGCACAGGAGTCTCAGCAGTGAGACCCCAACTGATCAGCAATAATCTCCTATCCTGTGGGTTGGGGATAACTTGAAATTTTGGCACAACCCCTTTAAATACATTATAACAAAACTATCAGGCTGTTCAGCTTGCACGCGGCTCTTGGATGTCATCTCTCTGTTGCCCATGGTGCAGCTCCATTTTCAGATCATTGCTATGTCAGAGACGACATCTCAAATAGTTCATTTTACACTTCTAAGCCAGGTTCACATCTGCATCAGAGTCATCCCTTGGGACCTCAAGTGCAAATCTGTCCAAAAATCCCAGATGGAACAGACTCCGTTATAGTCAGTGGGGTCCGTTGCACTCAATTCGGTTCTGTCATAGGACAGATCTGTTTGGGCAGGGATGCAGCTTCCCGACTCCCGTAATGGAGCAAGAAAATGAAGACCCAAATGGAGCCCTTAGATCGGCTTCACAAGGGCATACTTGCGTGCATCTACGATTAGAATAGAATCAGTGATTTCTATGGGTTTGTTTAGATTTCCGTATTTTAAATACGCATTTCATTTACGCAAAAAAAAAAAAAAAAGAGCATGCTCAATTTTTCTGCTTATTGCATACCAAGTGTCCCCATAGAAGTCAATAGGGGGGTGCACAAATCTGCAATATGCAAGGAAATGGGTGTAACACTGTGTAATTCTGCTGGGAAAGGAATACACCTGGAACTAATTAGCCGTTTTAATCGTTGTGTCTTTATTTGCCGCACACAAATGAACATGCCATGCAGGCTCAAAAAGTACAGTAAAACACGTCGGTGCGCACACAAAAAAGTAACACTCATTCCACCAATACACAACGCTCAGGTGTGCGCAAATATGCTTACTTCCATGTAAAGATGGCTTTAGTCTGGATTCACATCGGCATATGTGCATTTATGAGTGCATTTGTGCCAAGTATTTGCGCATCAAGTGTTACGTCTTTGCGCACGCCTTTGCGTTTTTTACTGTACTTTTTGCACATGTAAATCGTGCATATGTGCACACCCCAAAAAACATGGAAGCGCAGTCCCAGTCATTGTAATGGCTAATTAGCATAATTAGTTTTATATGGTCTTTTTGCCAGTGCAGGAAAATAGAACATGTTGCGTCCTTTTTTTTTGCGATGGAATTGCGCACGCAAACTACACACTTATGAACAAACCCATTAAAATCAATGGATTCTATTCACTGCGTGTGAATCCATCCAGTCTTACTTTACACCACTTACAAGCTCACAGGGGATACAAATACAATAAGCCCTCAGTGGTAAGAAGTATTAGGTCCATCCAGGTAACCCCAGCACCAAAAAGTAAAAGAATAATCCTTTATTGAAGACCTACATAAAATGTGCGCAAATTTTTAAAAAGTTGCTCATGCATTTTGGCTCCGATGAGCCTTAAAGCGGCTGTCCGCTTACATATCCACATTTTAAAATGAAGTCCAAATCACTCAATACAATATAACTGGCGGGTAAGTACCCGTCCTCAGCAGCCACAGTCCAGCGCTGCATCCCCATGATCATCCAGCTGTCTGTTGAAAGCGAAAGTCAGGTGACTGCCACCTGCCAATCAGAGGCCATAGCGTCTGTTTTTCGAACTCCAAGCATCATGGCGCCCTGGTTGTGACAGCTGATGCCAAAAGAATGGTGGTTGACGCTACAGCCTCTGATTGGCTGGCGTCAGTCACTTGATTTCCGCTGTCAACAGATGTCAGGAGAGTTCATGGGACTGCAATGCTGGATCGCTGAGGCCGGGGACAGGTAAGTACGCTTTGTATTAGTGTTTTAATTGAGTTAGTCTTAATTCTAAGATGTGTATATGTTACCGGCCAACCCCTTTAATGGTAGCATAACTAAATAGTATAATAAACAATGCATATATAGCAGGATGTGGCGGATCCAAGACATGAACTCCTCCCAATGAGTGTGGAAAATCAAGTAACGGCGTGCACAAATAATGATGCGCTAACGAGCAAAAGTACAAAGAAAAGCATAAAATAGTAAAACATCTAATATAAGCAAATCATATATACTATACAAATAATTAGCAGGTTTCCGGCCAATGAAAGCAAGCAGAGAATGGGTTCAATGCCTCTGCTACATCTGTAGGTAAAGCCTAGGATGGATGAAGACTGTACAGAGAACGCCGCACACCTACTTGGTTGAGTTCTTCTCAGGCGTTGACGGTTAATAGATGAAAGGAGTGAAAAGAGCGGCACTAATCCTTCCGTAAAAAAACCCTTGTTTATATTTAACTCCCCTTTCCGATAACCTTGGACATGACAGCGCGGTTAATAATATCGTAATCAGTGCAATCAATCACAGCGGGTTTGTTTGTTTGTCAGTTACAGAAGAAATTTGCACAGGAGATAAAACCATAAATAATGCCAACAGTACCGCTCTGCCAGCGCCCCACGTTGGGTGATAGAACTGATCTCCGTGGGGGATCATGGGTGATGCGAACAGAAGCCTGGCAGACGGAGCTGGACCAGTGGACAGGGGTAAGTGCTTGTTCACACTAACACTAATTGGCTTCGTTGTTTGGCTCCGTCCTAGGAAGAACTGTATGACTGGAAGAGCCAGATCGGGCACATGCCGGACCCGAATGGCCTCCATTGCATATAATAGGGGCCAAACAGATTCCATTACGGGCTCTGGGAATTTTCCATTATGAAACAGTGCGGCATGAAGCCTTATTGCGTCCTAGATATTAACCCTTTGCAATCCAATTTTGGATTCAGGGTTTCCTAGGGTTTTTTTCTCTTTTGGCCATTATACAATGGCGCCATCTGCTGGCTAGAGCCAGTACTGTAGTACGTGATATGCTGGAGAGGCCCCCTGACAACAGAGTGGTCAGTAATATACAGTAATACCACCCTGTCAGATGTCTTCCGACATCGGAGCTGTACAGCCTTAATTTAGAATGTCTTCAGACGTCAGACAGTGGATTGGAAAGGGTTAATGGAAATCTGCGCTGGAGGCTCAGCACCTTTGATGCAGATGTGAATTAACCCCTTGGTGACACGCTAGCGTGACTGTGGCGCTAAATGGGAACGGTCACTTTTCAAAAATACCAAGAAATCTACTTTTTCTGCATGGAAACTGTCAGCAAATTGTAGTTGATGTAACTTATGAAAGTTCTGTTTTCTTTCCCTTTAATATATTGACTGTTGTGCTGAGAATGAAACCCCTGCAGGTATGCTCATTGAAGCGAACTTCTGGTTTTGGGACAAACTCTTGTCCTGGGGACCAGAGGGGAAAACATAAAGCCATTCAAGACAGAAGCTGCAATTTTCTAGTTACCTAATGCATACTGTGTACTGTTTTTAGATTGGTCAGCATTGATCACGTGAGCAGTGCTGGCCAATCAGAGAGTAGTTATAGTGCATTAGTAGTACTGTCGGGATTAGATAGTCTGAGCATTGCATTGGCCATATTGGATGGGTGAAAGCAGGACCCAGAACCAGACGATAGGAGGGACAGCAGTACATAAGAGCAACAGCAGATAATATAAATGCCTCCTCTGGTCCTGGGACAAAATTTTGTCCTGAAACTGGAGGGTTACTTTAAAGGGATTTTCCAAGCATTTTTTTCTTTATTGATAACCTATCCTCAGGATAAGGTCACCAATAGTTGATTGGCGGGGTTCTGCTGCTTAGGACCCCAACTGATCAGCTGTTCGGGCATCCACTGTCACTGGCAAAACACACATAGTGCGGAGCAGAAGCAGATAGCACCAACTCCTGTGTAGTGGCCAGCGCTAGTATTTACAGGCACAGCTCTCATTCATTTTAATGAAAGGAGCACCAGCAGTTACCATTACCAGTCACTACACAGAAGTCAGTGCTATCTGTTTCCGCTACCCTGTGAGTTGTGGCGCTGATGGTGGTTGCCTAAACAGCTGATCAGATGGGGTCCCGTGCAGCGGACCACAGCAGATCAACTATTGATGACCTATCCCGAGAATAGGTCATCAGTAACATTTACCTGGAAAATCCCTTTAAGAAAGGAATACCTTATATTTAGGTCAATAATTATTTGTGATGGCCCTTAATGTGGTTGTCTGGTTTAGAAAACCCCCATTCAAATCCACTAATAGAAATTTCTGGGTTATTGGGGGTACTCAATTCAGGATTTTAGTGGCTTGGGGTGCTCTTATATGGGACGACCTATCGGGCATCTGTGCCCAGCAAGTCGTCCCTGGGATGATCGTTGCTGTGCTTTTACACAGGAACGATCATCACTAGTGAATGGAGGTGATTGCTCTGGCCTACCCACCTCTACTTACAGTAAACAGGCAGTCTTTCATAGATGAATGGCTGCTTGTTTGCACTGGCTAACCCGTCATTCAGTTTTTAGGCATGCAGAAACTGAACGACAAGCACATTATCGTTAGTCATTCAGTTGCGCATGAATTCAGACAGAATAATAATCATTCAGATTCTTATTGAACGATTTCTTGCCCCATGTAAAAGGGCCCCTAGTCCCATTAGTGCATTACACAGGCAGGCCATTGATATCCATATGTAACACCTTAGTCAGATCTCATCTGGAATACTGTGTCCAGTTCTGGGAATCCCACTTTAAAATAGACATAGAAATATTGGAGCAAGTTCAGGGAAGAGTTACCATGATGGTGAGCGGTCTACAAACCATGTCCTATGAGGAACGGTTAAGGCCACATGTCCATGGGGAAAATCAGGCAGAATCCCACAGAGGGTCCCTCATTTCCCGCAGACATGAGGCCTAAAACGAAGAATTTACTTATCTGTCCGGACACTGCGGATCTGCCCTCCGTCTCGGCCGGATCTTCTTTCTTCGGCCCGGCGGATGTGCTCGGCACGCTGGCAGCGTGCCGCGAACATGCGCTGTGCACTCTTTTTTTGAACTCCTGCTCTCCCGGGCCGGAGAGCAGGAATTCAGCTGCGGGTGTACCGCGGATCCGGACGGCTTCTATAGGCTTCAATAGAAGCCTGCCTGAGCCGTCCCCGCGGGAGACTCGCACTAAATGGAGCATGCTGCGGGTATTTTCCCGCACACGCAATCCACTCCTCAGGGGAACATGACATCTGCAGGTATTTAACTACCTGCGGGTGTCCAATGCATGCCTATGGGGCGCGGATCACGCGTACGGGTGACTGGCTGCGGATCTGTCCCCGTGGACATGAGGCCTAAAGGATCTGGGAATGTTTAGCTTGCAAATAAGAAGGCTGAGAGGAGACTTAATAGCGGTCTACAAATATCTGTAGGGCTGTCACAGTGCAGAGGGATCAGCCCTATTCTCATTTGTACAAGGAGAGACTAGAAGCAATGGGATGAAACTGAAACGGAGGAGACACAGATTAGATATTAGACAGTGAGGATGATCAATGAGTGGAACAGGTTACCACAGGAGGTGGGGAGTTCTCATTCAATGGAAGTGTTCAAACAAAGGCTGGACAAACATCTGTCTGGGATGATTTAGTAAATCCTGCACTGAGCAGGGGGTCGGACCTGATGACCCTGGAGGTCCATTCCAACTCTACCAGTCTATGATTCTAAACCCTTATTTCCACGGTTGAAGCATTGCAAAGAAACAGAGTCCTTGCTTCCTCCACAGAGCTGATCTTTGAGATTGAAGCAGAAATAGAGATGAGCAAACCTACTCGGCCACACCCCTTTTTCGCCCGAGCGCCGCGATTTTCGAGTACTTCTGTACTCGGGTGAAAAGTTTCGGGGGCGCCGTGGGTGAGTGGGGGGTTGCAGCGGGGAGTGGGGGGGAGAGGGAGAGAGAGAGCTCCCCCCTGTTCCCCGCTGCTACCCCCCGCCCCCCTCCCCTCCCCCCGCCCCCCCCCCCCCCGAATCTTTTCACCCAAGTACGGAAGTACTCGAAAATCGCGGTGCTCGATCGAGTAGGTGCTCGATCGAGTAATTACTCGAAACGAGTATATTCGCTCATCTCTAATCAGAAATTAAAAACAAAAAGGGATTGTTCAAGGTGGACAACTCCTTTAAAGAGAATCCACTTGGTATCAGCATTTCCAGACTCCAGTAATATAGTCTAATGTCATACAAAGTGAGTGACTTTCCAAAAACTGTTCTTACTTATTTTGAACTTATTTGAGGAACAGCACATATTTGCTCCAATACATCCAGATCTGCTTTCAAAATTCAACTACTTGTCCTTTGAAACAAAGCTACAGAAACTATAGCTTAGCTCTTACTTTGTATTTACCATATTGTCTAACAGGACTCATTATGGTCACTGATTCCCCCCCCCCCCACCACCACCACCAACAACAACTCCATTAAACCTCTATCCGCTTCAAATCCAAACATCTTTACAACATTCGCCCCTCCTATAAAATACTAGGCAAGAATATTTTTTGTACTTCCTTACCTTATGCTGGTCATGATATACAAACTACAATGTAATACACTCAAGTCCCATCCAAAGCTGCATTTACACTCCTGGCTGCTATCATGTATGGCTCAGGGCTGTTCTATCACCTCCACCCTATCAACTCAGCTGAGCTCCCATAATGCACTGCATTGTGTAAAATGTAATCTGTATACGTACTGAGGTAGTAGTAGGCAGGAGCTAGACTTTCAGCTCTTCATGTAGTGTGCAGGGTGATCGTACAGACAGAATTGTGAATTCAGCTCTAGAGAGGACTACAAATGCCCTGCTGGGTCACTCGCGAATGAAAGCCAAATTTCATCTGTTACATTTCCGCCGTGCATCGTCAATGACCCCTGACTATATGATTGGTGGAATCATTTTGTAGATTACGCTGCATTTGGCTCTTTAAAATAATGGGTTAAATGACATTTATTACCTGGAATCATCCCGTGGGAGCAGTAGCCGCTCGTTATTTTTATCCTTCATGTATACTGAAAATTACATCTGAAATGTCAAACGACTAAAATGTTCTTAACATTCAACAATACGTCGTTTTGTTTCCTGGGAGGACAATTTGAAGCTTTCAATTTGTTTCATTCTGCAGAGTTTTTTATGTAATGTTACACTGGGTATGAACAATTCAGCTCAAGTGCGGCGTTATCTAGCCCTTGGTTCAGTCTTCTGGAAAACTACCGGAAACACCAGACAATGTCTCAGCCCTTAAAGGGGAACTCCGGTGAATTCACAGCTTCCTGTTACTGTTACAATCCAACAATGCGCTGGGTGACAACTGCAGATCTTCATAGCTCGTAGATCCCGTTGTTGGCACTACATCTCCTTTAGGTACTTTTTGTAGAGGATGTAAAACTGTCCATACAACTTCCATGACCCGGGTATAACAGAATCATTTCTAGCTGTAGCCTTCAAACTTTTCATCCACTACCAACTACCACCCCCTATGCCAGAATTACGACAGGCACCTATTATCTTTTTCGATAATTTAGCCAAACAATATAATTAATATAGAATTAACCCAATTCAATCATCAAGAATAATTATCATTCCTCACCAAAAGAGTGGCGGTTCTTGGAGCCCCAAAATCTGTTGCCTCTCCATTCAGGTGAAATATCCCAATTGCCTGTAGCTGCACTACAACTGACTCAGGCGACCCAATATCCCAATTGCCTCCAGTTGCACACTTCCCGACTCGGAAACCCACTAGCCTTTACAAGGCTAGACAGGCACACCGCCATCTCTGCAAGGACTCCGCCTCTGTCAGAGCCAAGAGTTGACAGACCCAACAACAACCATTAAGCAAGTGGGGGAAGGTGGCTATCTACCCCCTGCCTTCCTCCCTAACCAAATGTTATACTGACTCCAAGGACCACCCCCACCCGCTGATGCCATGACAATGCTGTACACTCCCACCAACCTTCCAAATCATAAAAATTATCCATACCATCCCCTAAGGTTATACCCTCTTATTGGGTGGGACTTCCTTGTTCTCTTGGCTGTGTCCTCTTCTCCTCTGACGTCTTTCAATGGTCTTTCCCACACCTTCTAACTCCACCATACTTTCTCACACACTTTTGTAGCTCCACCCATCCCTCCTGTTGACTGCTAACCCTTTTCCTCCCACTTCCCTGTTAACCCTGTCATGGGGGCCTCCACCCACAGCCCTGCAGGCATATGTTATGGCCCTTGCTCAACTTCTAGATGAACTATCCCTTCTGTAGTCAGAATCACAGAGGATATCTGCACATATGCTGATTTCGTGGGCACGGGGTTTCACGGTGATAGAATTGAACATATTCCTTTGCAAGCGATGAATCCTCATGGAGGAGAAACTAGTCATACCAGTTTATAAATAATTTTGGGTGGAGATCCTGTACTCCTTTAAAAGAGTAGCATTCCTTCCAGTGCATTGGCTATATCCAGGGGCAGACGGAGGGTTATCCGGAACCCTGGGCAATAATGTTCATCTCAGACCAGCCAGTATACTTAGAATATACTTGATGCGAGTTTACACAATGGGGCTTATTTACTATTCAAAAAGGGACAGTTTTCTGGCCCAAATTATGCCAGAAATATGTCTTACTTGCTTTCACCCCATTAATTTTTAGACATTTTTGGACTTTTTTTCGATTTGTCTGAAATGTGGTGGGACCTAAAATTGCAACTAAATTGTTCCCAAATTGGCACATTTTGTGGGGGTTAACTAAACCAACTAATAGATGGTCTAAACTTAGACTGCACAGTCTCAAAAATCAACAGATTTATCATTCAGTGATGGTTATGGAGCATTTTAAGGCTGTCTAGTCTAAGTTTACACCAACTTTTAGACAGTTTTAAGAAAATCCTCAATGTCTTTGAGCAATATTACTCACATGCATGTATTTCTGTTCTTTTTTGTAGACATTGCACTGGCCATGGATGTTGCTAAAGCAGGTGCAGAGGTAAGTCATAACGCTATGTCCTCTGGGCGGCCAAAAGGCTCAAAAAATAAAGGGTACACTTAAACATCCTAGTATGACCCAAAGTCACTTTCTCTTCAGGCAACTCAATCTGTCCAGTTAGAAAGCAGAAGTGATTGCGAATCAATTTCCCCTACTTTGTTGCAAAAGGGTGCGCTTAAAAGGCAACATCAAGACAACCCCACAAAGGAAATGGAGACAATTCCTGACCGATTCTTCTCTAGTTTTGCTGTGTCCTTGTCATATGAGGTGCTATCTGGAACACAATCAGGTTGTACAGGTAGTCCTCGTCCTCCAGGATAGCATATCCATATGTGCCATCACAGGAAGGTTTCCTATGACTCCCGACTCAGTCACAAAAGCATGAAGCAGACCCGCATATGGATCGTTACATGAAGAGAGCTGTAGAAGAGCATCAACCCAGTTTTATGACCAGATGGACAGAAGGAGGACTTCCAGAGACCTACAACATGACCTCCATCGGGCTTCTGGTCGGCATATTTCTGACCAAACAGCCACACACAGACTCCATGAGGGTGGAAGGAGGGGCCAATGCCCTATAGTGGGACTTGTACTCACAGCCCAGCATCGTGCAGCTTGATTGACATTCTCAAGAGAACATCAGAACTGGCAGGTCCACCATTGGCACCCCATTTTCTTCCTAGAGCAGGTTCATATTGAGCACACATGGCAGACTTGAAAGGATCTGGAAAAGATGGGGACTACCAAGATCTGATGTGTGAGTTATGTGTTTTTGAGCAGAGTATATAGTATAGTTTTTGCATTGGAGCCTGAGAGATTGAACTTGTATCTCTGTTTGCGCCCCTCACTGTTACCGGTCCTTAAGCACTGCCTTGATTGTTTCACCCCTGGCTATTTGTACACAGGAATACCGTATAAAGCTCAGAGATTTCTCTTCAAATGAAATGTGCCTTGGTTACATTATATGTTGCAGAATGACTTATGACAATAATATGGGCGCCTAGTCATACCAACCAGTCCTGACACTTTACATCCAGACCCTGAACTTTGTTCCTGGCGCTGTCAAGGATTCCTGTTATCAAAGTAATCAGATCCAGTCAATAGCAGACTTTATTAAGATTGCAAAGTGAGTAAATGCCTTGAACTTGCTCTCTCTTCCACCCAGGGCCCGAAGCTATCACAGGGGGAATCCTGATTTCATCTTTGATATGTAGAAGGCTTCAAGCACCTGCTGCTTTGCAGTCTGATGCTCTCGTTTTACCAAGCAGGAAAAACCTCCAGGAGGAGATCAAAGTCATTGACAAGACGGCTCTACTTCCCCTTATTTTTTTGGAGGTGTCCGGGAGCTACAAAGGAGACTCATTTATCATTGTGAAACATCATTTCCAAGGAGTAAGGTGACTTACAATCTCGAGCTAATTTTTTTTTTTTATATCTATACGATGATATTCGGCTATTTATGTCTCCGCATTTGAAAAACTTTCCCTATGAAGCCTTAATATGGTGGCCTTACCCTACCTGTACCCACCTACAGTCATATAGAGGGTACTACGGCATACCAAAAAGGGATCATCTAGTTTAAAAAAAAGACAAAAAACATTTTATTGTTGCCCATTAGAGAAATCCGAGTTAGTAGAGGGGACCCTCTGTTCAGGATCCTCATGTCTTAGGCCAAGTAGATAGACAATAGTGTTATAAAAGGCGTCTCTTACTCTGCAAGACCTGTCCTTGCCTGCATTACACAGACAATCCCTTCATGTAAATGAAAACTGTGTAATGCTTTGTTTACCCTGTGGAGGCGCTGCAGGAAAATTGAGCGGCCAGGTTTCCCCACATATTATAGTTGAACTATTGAGCTGAGCTCCAAACAGGGGGCACATGGCCTATTGTATAGTATGGCATGGTTCAGTATAAAGGACAACAGACATCAAAACACCCCATAGCAAGGTAACAAATCAATTAAAAAAATAAATGTTAATATTCATAATGGCCACATTTTAAGTTTCAAGATATAAACTGGGATCAGTACAAGGTAAGGGCAAAGACTCCATTAAGTTACCCCAAACCAAGTCCAGACCAAGCTATTGGTGGTCTTGGGCTTGCAGGCCTTTTCCAATTTTGGGGGGAAGAAGCAAAATGCTAAGTCACAGCCATAATACTTCTATAATAGTTGTGCCTTGCATGGCCAAGGGACTTTTTACAAGCTGTGGTTAATACCACACCAAATTCAGCACGGCTCTATGCAAATTTGATGAAGAATTAAAAATGTCCTCTTTTTCTGCTGTCAATTCCACATCAGAATCCTCAATGAGACTTGTGGATTTTGGTGCAGAATCCGCGGTAGTGGATTAACGGAGCTGTCCGATTACCAGACATTTTCTCTATGGGTCTGGCTGTGCTATTATAATTTACCTGTCCTCAGCCTCCACGATCTAGCACTGGTTGTGGAGGATGATGCCACCGGCTGTCACCTGATTGCTGCAGTCAGAGGCTGCAATGTCATCTTTCTCAATTCCAGAGCTCACAACCTGGGTGCCATGGTGCTAGGAGTTCAGAACGATGATGATGTAGCCTCTGATTGGCTGCAGCGATTCGGTAACATTCAGTGATGTCATTCTCCACAACCAACACCAGGAGGGCGGTGAGGCTGCAACGCTAGATAGCGGGGACATGGTTACAGGTGAGTACAGCGTGATTTGTTATTTTAGCACAGCTGGACCCATAGAGTAAATGCTGCCTGGTAAACGGACAACTCCTTTAACCCTTTTCAATCCACTGTCTGACGTCTAAAGACATAATGATTTAAGTCTGTACAGCTCCGATGTTGGAAGACGTCTGTCGGGGTTCTCTTACTGTATATTGCCAGCCTCTCTGCTGTTGGAGCCTATCCAACGTGTCACCTCATGCAGTACTGGCTTTAGCCAGCAGATAGCGCTGTTTTGTAATGGCAGAAAAAGAGTAAGCCCCCTAGGAAAACCAGGATACAAATTGGATTGGAAAGGGTTAAGGTGCGGATTTGGGGTGCATAATGTGGGCTTATTCTGTCCTTATGAAAGGTTCCCAAACAGGATCAAAAGGGCCGACAATTTATGTGCATATAATGCCTACTTATTAGTTCCATACCTTACTCGTATGACATCACCCAAATAATACCGCCACCATCACCTCAAGAGGACCTTCCAAGAAAGAGGTTTAGAGTAGACTGCGTGAGATACAGATAAGCTGGTGCAGAAGTCATCATGGTGATGACCCTACATGGCCCTTATGGCTACTGCTATAAGCAATATATAGAAAGCAAAGCTTATCTTTAATAAAACTTCCTAAGGTAAAGAGAAAAGCAAGGGAACAGTCTGCAGTAATGGCATGTAAAACAGAGCAAGGCGAACAATGAAGATTATGCAGAAGGTGCTCAGAACATTGAATTAAAAAGACTAGCGGGACAAATAAAGATTATATATAAATTCTGCATTATCTCAGTTCTGTACAAGGAACGATTTACAATATTGGCTCAAATTTTCTATTTAAGCCCAATGTATTTGACAGATTTCATGAGTCATTCGACAAATAAAAAGTAATTAAAAAAATGATTCTTTATAAAATTCATTCCATTTATTGTTTAAGATTTCCTAAAGGTTTTTTCTCTTTTGAACTTTATTATGCAGGAAGTGAACAGATTAGAAAACTGAAAGAAAATGAATTATAGTTGTATAACAGAACAGAGAAGAATAGAAAAGTGATGGTAAGAACAATATCCTTAAAGGGGGTCCTGTCACAACCCACTTGCTTCTTGTAGATTATACAAGGCATGAAACTTTAATCATTCGACTACCCTAGACCACCAGCGATACATACATGATCCCCTTATCTGCCATAGACCACTACAGATACTGCTATTGATGCTTTCTCTGCCCTAGACCACCAGGGGTGCTGTCATTAACCACTTCCTGCTCCTAGACCAAGAAAAGCTGATAATTATCCTATTTTCTGCCCTAGACCACCAAAGATATTACCATAAACTAATAAAAACTATGGTCACCTTTTAGGACCTTTTTTTTTAACTGAAATTATTATATTTTGGAGTGAAAATCATTTTTTTCAATAGGATTTATTTAAGAAATTTGCACATTTTGGCTTCTACAGCTTCTACATATCACTGTATACAACAGGCTGCAGAAAGCTTCTCTCAACAGATCCATCAAGGGAGGTTGTATTTTATTCTGAACTTTCTTATCAGCTAATTTATGACCACAGCAAGTTTATCTTTGCTGTGGCCATAAATCAGCCTTTAAGATCATACATGAGAGGAGAGACAAGGGTTGGCCCACTGATAGATCTGCAGACAGATGCTTTCTGCAGCTAGCTACAAACAGTGATATGTAGAAGCTGCAGAAGCCAAATAATGTATCATCTTTAATCAAACCCTATGGCAAAGAAGTTTTTTTGGCCCAAAATACAAAAAAAAATTGCTGATCTCCCAGTTTAGTGGAAACACTGATGAGGTTCCTAACTTACCCCTCACTAGCTACGAACATTTTAGAAGGAACATTGTAGCTACCTCCCAATTTTACTCAATGGCTGAGAGCAGAAGGGAGGGGATATGTAGAAAGTTGCTCCCTCTTAATCAGTACTGTAGGAGACCCCCATATATTTCAATTTGATGTCCTAATTACCCTTAGCACAGCCGGATTTGCATGGCGGGATCCAGAGCGGGCGTCTGCCTACAGTAAAAGCTTTACTTAATATTGACGTTTCTTTTATGTACCAGTAATGAAGTAGCTTTACCTGCAGTACTATGAAGAACTACTAAAACAAGGGCAAATATACCACCTTCGCCATGAATTGAGCTACACAGGAGTCCCAAGGGCAGGTCCAACGTCAGCTTTACATGGGTCCTTGGGTAACAGAGGCACAGTGAGCAGTTTAGTAATTTAGAAACCCTGTTCTGCTCCTTAGTCATTTATAGGCCATGCTGTGTCTCCTTAGTTATTTATAGGTCCTGCTGTGTCTCCAGAGTCATTTATAAAGCCCCGCTGTGCCACCTGAGTCATTAATAATGCCTCATTGTTTCCTTTGAGTCATAAATAAGATCTCATTGTGCCACCAGTAGAGTTGAGCGAACATACTCTGCCGATCTTGATGCTCGTTCCAGTATTAGCGTACTCGATGGTGCTTGTTACTCGAATGAGCATCACGCCGTGTTCAACTCCGCCCCAGTTTGGCCCCTCCCCGCTGTGACGTGCCTGATTTGGCCCCTCCCCGCCGTGACGCAGCGCGCACGTCAATGGAAAATTTTTGCATCAGGGGTCGCTTTGTGTGGAGGATTATTGCTCCAGTTTCAGACGCTATGCGGGTGATACTGCATGGAACGATAGCGCCCTGAAAGACGTTTTTATGCAAGGTCTCTCGGACGCGGTCAAAGAACTGTTGATCTCCCATCCCGTTCCCGGGTCCTTAAAGGAGGCTATGGAGTTAGCAGTGAAGGCAGATAGGAGGCTCAGGGCTGGGAAGCAAGATAGACCGACCCATAGAGTCAGGGAGGTCATTTGTCCTGTTCCCTCCCCGTCCGTACCAGTCTCTGTTCCCGAACCTATGGAACTGGACCTGCTGGACCCCGAGGAGCGACGCCGGATTCGGTTATTACATCATCTCTGTCTCTACTGCGGGAAAGCTGGACATCGGGTGATAACCTGCCCCCGGAGGCCTCAGCGTCCACAGTCTGAATCGGCAGAAAGACTTCCAGTCCTAGGCGATTGCAGGGAGGGTCGCCTAGGACCTCAGGTACGTCCTAGACTTCTGATACCCTGCCAGGTTAGATTCCGGAACTTCTCCCGCCTAGGGCAGGCGTTTATTGATTCCGGAGCAGCTGCTAACCTGATAAGCATGCGTCTCGTTGAGCCCCTGAGGGCTGAATTTGTGGCGCTAAAGACGCCAATTCGTTTTGCTATCATTGATGCTACTCCTCTTGCTTCGGGCTTGGTACGATGGAGGACCCCAGTGTTACAACTCACGGTGGGGGGTCGCCATTCGGAAGGTCTATCGTTCCTGGTAATGGAGAAAATGTCGGTAGACATGATACTAGGGATGCCGTGGCTGGCGTTGCACAACCCCCAATTCGATTGGGCCACTGGGGAGCTAACCCAGTGGGGGCCGTCCTGCCATAGCCATTGCGCTCCCCCTCCTCCCTGCTCAGTCGATACCGCACTCAGTCCCCGAGGTATCACTTACCCTCACACCCCGTCCGCCCGTCCTGCTGCTGATGTCGCCGCCGGTGCGCTGCAGGGGGACGGAAGAAAGGGGTGGGGTCTCGTATGCAGTTGCATTGTGAGGAGAGTCGGTCGGTATTTGAGCCGTACAGGGTGGGACAGAAGGGGTACCGGTCCTCTGGAAATCGCAAAAGGAGGGGTCGCACGGGGTGCCATAAGTCTTTGTCGAAACCTGTTGTCTCTTCGGTGAGTCCCATCTCCAGCCTTGTAAGTTTTGTTGGTCTGATTCATCTGCCTCCTCTGTCGGCACTCTGTTCCCCCCATTAGGTAGGTTCCTGCTTGTCAGTCGCCAGGTCCCTAGCCAGGGCAGGGACCGCCGTCCAGTTGTCCGCCTGGGGTTAGCCAGGGCCGAGGCAAGTAGGCAGGGACAGTGGGGGTGCGGGAGATCAGGGCACCCCAACTGGCGCTCGGGGGGCAGAGTGCCATAACAATTGTGGTTTAATAGTTAGCACATACCATAATTGTATGACTTTCCGACGAACTGCTCAGGGTTAGGCTTTGGGTCAACCAAGTACTGGCTTTACCCAAGACTTCGACCGACAATCTTGCAGATGGCCCAGTGATAAAGGGCCTTTACTAATGGCATGCCCCTTTTAAATGAAGGCACGTACAGTCCGGTATATTTCATGTTTGGTCCCGGCTCAGGTGTGTTGCATGTTTTGTAGAGTCTAGTACAGGCAATGAATCTTGGCTATTAGCAGCCAATGTAAATACAAAGTAAAGATGAAAAGCTGCTTCTCTGACTCAAGGGCACAAGATGCCTCATACTTTTGATTAAAAATGTTTTCATCAATTAAGGATTGAATGTTATTGCTCATTAGAGTGATGGAGAGGGCGGCTGCCGGGGATTTGTTACACAGACATCAATGCGACGTGCACCGTTAGGGATTCATTCCCGGCTACATGGAAGCTATAATTCCCCCAGCTTTTATTAATGACGGGTTTTCTTCAGCATTGACCTAAACAATTCATAAAATGTTTTCTATTTCTTATGGGATGACAAGCTTAATGTTGTCTGTGGTTGGACAACTGTTTCATCTTCGGGGTCGATGCGGAAAACTCTGAACTTTTAACAGCTGTGTCTGCAAATGATTCCATTTATTTCCCACCAATGTGCAAAGTGCTGGCTGAATGCTAAAGTTCTCAAGGAGGGTTTTATGATGGGCCTGAGAGTTATAGTTACTGCACACAACAAGGGAGGGTAGGGGCATATACAGAAGCCCGGAGGCTCCAGGGAAAACACTTTTATGTGATAAATAGGGAAAGTTTTAATTTTGACCATATATATATATATATATATATATATATATATATATATATATATATATATATATATATATACACACACCCTGTTTCCCTGAAAATAAGACATACCCTGAAAATAAGACATAGCATGATTTTCCAGAATTTTTGAGGATGCAAAATGATTTTTCCGGATTTTTGAGGATACTTGAAATATAAGCCCTACTCCAAAATTAAGCCCTGCTAAAAGTTAATTAATACAGTCAATTTAAATAGTGTCCAGGCAGCTATACATGTAAAAAAGTTAAACCTTTTTGAACAAAAATTAATATAAGACACTGTCTTATTTTCATGGAAACGCGGTATATATATATGAATAAAACATCTTGTGGATATGGGCATTTTTTAATTATTTTTGCTTTCCTCTTTTTCCCCTGATGAAGCCTGTTTTAGCTACAGGGAAAAATGCGTTTGAGCTGGGAATTTATGCGTTAGGGTAAGACAGCCATAATTCGATGTGTGCTGCCCATGAAACACTGCATGCTTGCTGCATGCCGCCAATCGCAATGTGCTATCTGGGAGTGTATGCCTGCGTAATACGCTCAAAGATAGAACATGCCGCGTACATTGTGCAATTCATCTGAGTGGCAGCATGGCAGCCTATAGGCGTTTGATACAGTGTATTATGTGCAAATAACACACACACATGTAATACGGTGTGACCACACACTAGTGTGACACCGGCCTTATTCTCTTTACTTGTATGGAGAGGGCCTGTGCATTATAGTGGACAGTCATCGCGGAGCGGGGGCGCCCTTTTCAGGATGATAGCCCCGCAGTTATGCAGGTGTGAGTTCAGGTTATTATTAGGGAAAGTATGCCAGGGCTTTGATGTTTATTTTGGATTTCCTTCCCTTCACTACATCAGAAGAGTTTTAATCTCTGGCTTTATTCCACAAACTGTGATTTACCACTACTGTTTTTCTATTTATGATTTATCATATCTCTCTATGCACTATATCAGAGTCCATTTTTTTCATTTTTTGCTTTTGTTTCTATGTTGCTAATTAATCATTTTATCCTTTTTTGGGGGGAGGGTGATATTAATTTATTGGATAATAAAGCATATTTTGCAGTGATACTCTTTGATGTAGTCTGTATAGATAAACTAGCTGATATAACCGGTTTTGCCCGAGTTAATTTGGAAACTTTTATCAAGTCGTGGTCACTTCAGAGGAACCAGAGAATAAAATATGTATACACATAGAGGAGTATTAGATTTTCCTCAGACTGCATGTACTGATGTCCCTCTGCAGAATGTGCTACCCCTCCCACTCTCCTCACTTTTTACCCTTAAAGGTAATGCCCCTTTTTATTGACATTTACCCCAGACTGTAGGTTGCAGACCCTTCTTAGCCTTAAAGGCAAGCCCCATCCATGCAATCCATGGCCACCTCCTTATGTACTTTACAGCCTTTCAGTGTATTCCTCAGTATATACACATAGAGGTCAGTTAGATTCTCCTCAGTATTTGCACATAGAGGTTAGGTAGATTCTTCCCAGTATGCAAATCATTGAGAAAATAACTATATCCAGTATCACGGAGTTCTGCAGTTTTTCATGCATAGAAATGAATATTGATGTTGTGACCCCTTCACCTTTCCTATTAAGGACATAAAGAATACTTATGGCAAATTTCAAGTTTGTACGTCACCAGGAAGTTAGAGAATTAGATTAGGTACTTAAAATAGGGGGTCGCTTACTTTTGTGCTTAGATTAGCCTTTACTTTGTGTATTTAGAACCTAAAAAATGGTCGTACCAAACTTCAAGTTTGTACGACATCGGGAAGTTAGAGAATTAGATTAGGTACGTAACATAGGGGGTTGCTTACTTTTATGATTAGAACTGAATCATCGAGCTGTGACCCTTTTACTTTTCCTTTATACGGCCTAATGGTTGTACTAAATTTGAAGTTTGTACGACATAGGGAAGTTAGAGAATTAGATTAGGTACATTACATAGGGATGCACTTACTTTGCACTTAGAATTGAATAATCAAGTTGCGACCACTTTACTTTTCCCTATGTAGGACCTAAAGAATGGTCATGCCAAATTACATATCAGTCAGTCAGTCAGTCAGTGAGGGCTTTCAGCCTTTATATATATATATATATATAGATTAGTAGTCAACTATACTGTCCTCCACCTGGAACTGCAATCTATCAGAATCGCATGGAATAGCTCAACCTAACTGTGACATAAAAATAGTACAGAACCAGGAACAATTATGCAGAAAATAAAACTGCAGTTCCGTTTTATAGTATCTAATCCTCATCTCCCAGGAGTCCAGGATCAGATATAATATATTCTCTCCACACTTCTTACTGCATGAAATGACAACAGTAAAAGCATCTCACTGAGTGACAAGATAGTCTTGCCAAATGTGGCACCACCTACTGGTTCCTGCATGACAGCACAACTATATCCAATGCAAAAGCCCCAAATCCATAGACTTAAATAGTATTTTATTTAGCTTTGCAGAAACCTCCCTATCCAAACAGCCTCCAATCTCTACAGTAGTTCCTTACATTGGCTGCTATCAGTCCTCTCTGCACTGGCTTCTCCCGGGAACGAACCTTTAACTTCACCTCCTACCTCCAATTAATCAGCAGGCAGCAGCCACTTAATGGTTTGTCCATTAGAAATTACGCTTTAATTGCATTGATCAAGTATCCCTGTTTGGTTGCTCTGCCATACATCACCCGGCACAGAGTAATGCGACTTCTCAGGATTTGTGAGCACAAGTCAGCGCAAGATAAATAAAGCGGATTTCCACATGCAAATGCAATCTAAATGTGATGCACTTTGTTTTAAGTGCCCATTAACTAAAGTAAAAGTTTAAACAATAGGTCGTTAAGACTGAGATCCTTGGAAAGGTAGCCAGGTATATATATATATATATATATATATATATATATATATATATATATATATATATATATATTAACAAATGTGGGGCTTTGATTCACTTATTTCTTTAACCCCTTATGGAGTGGTCTATAGTGACCAGATAGGGAGTGGCCACATTTTAAATCAGGGATTGAAGGAGACATTATGGCGGCCCCAGGGCAATTGTCCATTTTTATTAGCTATAATCTAGCCTTGGAAGTGACAAACCAAGAGTGACAACAATGCTGGGAACAAATATAAAGCCTGACGTCAGGACCAAAGATGTCCAGGCACAGCAAAGGAAGCAGACCTTGACATAAAGACCCCCTCCACATGTCAACACTGTTGGTTAGTTCACACGACTCTTCTACTAACAACTCCAAAGGTTGGGAGGTTCTACTACATGAGCTTGTTATCCTCCAAAGGTTTGGATGGGCCATCTGGGTGTACAGGAACACATTGCCCCCTAATAGTCACATCAGAGACCATTTAGAGGCTGCAACGTCTGATATTCTCTATATAACTACAGTAATAATGGGGGTGACAATGGAGCTTGAAGGAGCTAAATGTCATTGATTGATTCCTGATGACCTGACATGTTCTTCTGGCTGTTATCTCAGCTGTAGTGCCCCGGACCGGCCCTCCCTGCAGGCAGGTGACAGGTGCACTTTAATGGGGCTCTTTTTATTTTCTGGAGTTAGCACTAAATTAGTTGCATTTCCAGCAGCACAAACAGTGAGCCTCAGGTACATTGTGTCACCGGGGACTCATATTGTAACCAGCGAATCTATTGTGTATCAAAACAAAACAAAATAGAAACTTTAAAATGACAACAAACGGGTTTTTTGCAACAGGCTGCAGGTGATGTCGCTGGATAGCCTAAAGGAAAATATACCCAGATTATAAATATAGGTTATTACAGCGTCTGGGAGGATTCACAAGCCAAAAAAGAGACTATCTATCTGTCTCATATCTATCTATCTATCTATCTATCTATCTATCTATCTATCTATCTATCATCTATCTATCTATCTATCTATCTATCTATCTATCTCATATCTATCTATCTATCTATCTATCTCCTATCTATTTATCTATCTATCTAATATCTATCTATCTATCATCTATCTATCTATCTATCTCCTATCTATCTATCTATCTATCTCCTATCTATCTATCTATCTATCTATCTATCTCATATCTATCTATCTATCTATCTCCTATCTATCTATCTATCTATCTATCTATCTCCTATCTATTTATCTATCTATCTATCTTATATCTATCTTTATTTCTCTCTCTTATATCTATCTATCTCATATCTATCTATCTAATATCTATCTATCTCATATCTATCTATCTCATATCTATCTATCTAATATCTATCTATCTCATATCTATCTATCTATTTATCTATCTATCTATCTCATATCTATCTCTATTTCTCTCTCTTATATCTATCTATCTCATATCTATCTATCTATCTATCTATCTATCTATCTATCTATCTATCTATCTCATATCTATCTATCTATCTATCTCATATCTATCTATCTATCTCATATCTATCTATCTATCTATCTCATATCTATCTATCTATCTCATATCTATCTATCTATCTCATATCTATCTATCTAACTCATATCTATCTATCTATCTCCTATCTATCTATCTCCTATCTATCTATCTATCTATCTCCTATCTATCTATCTATCTATCTATCTATCTATCTATCTATCTATCTATCTATCTATCTATCTATCTATCTATCTATCCATCTATCATATATCTATCTATCTATCTATCTCCTGTCTATCTATCTATCTATCTATCTATCTATCTATCTATCTCCTATCTATCTATCTATCTATCTCTCTATCTATCTATCTATCTATCTATCTATCTATCTATCTCTTCATTTATCTAATATATCTATCACACCAGCAATAATAGTGGGAAATTTAGGAGTAAGTTAACAACTAGATATTTACAGTTCTGGGGCGCTGACAGTGTCAGACTGTGTAGGGACATGTCATTTTGGCTGGGGAAATGGTAAATTGATTACTATGTTATGTTTGTATCTGTGGGGGCTATTGTTTTCTAATTTATTTGTTGCAAATCTGTTCATAGGACTGTAGCTTTTTTGGGGGGTTCTTTTCTTGTTGCTGAATGCAGGAATTCATCACTAACGTCACAGTTCTCCTGCAGGCTGCAGCAGGGTTTCATGGTATTTTGTTCTGTTGAATGTACAATGATAAACCATCCAAGGCCTGCTGCAGAGAAGCAAGCTCCATGCTTACAGTGAGGGTGATCTGTAAGTTACGCTAAACACAATGGGCGAGTGCAATAATTCTGGCTCAATCTGCACCAAAAAACCTGCAGCACATGCCTTGCACCACATTTATTATGTGTTAGAAACACTTGCTAAGCTTCATTAGACAAGCGGCGTAGCTTATCGGGAAGGGGCATGTCCTAAAATGTGACAAGGTGTTTCAAAATTGGGTCAAACTTTTGTAAGACAGTGAGCTTGGACAGTAAATATGTTTTCTACTTCAGACAACCTCTTTAAAGTGTGCTTGAGTTTTCAACACGCTTTCTAAAATATACCAGGATCTCCTTACCCTCTCAATTGCTGCTGTTTTCACCCTGTTTCATGTCTGTAAGCTCTGATATTCAGGTGGTCTTCTACATTTGTCTGCTGTACTGCAATTTGTAATCCACTTTCTGGGAGATGACATGTAGCAAGCCCAGCATTCTGCCAGTAGTTCACTGTCCTGTCTTCCTTGCCCTTACCTCTCATGCAGCATTGCATGGTCTCTGGACCAATCACAAGGGGGCAGTATCTGAATGCCCATCCCTCTACTTCCACAGGACAATCAAGCATTTAAAAACATTCCGGCCAAATGCTTAGTAAACTTAATACAATGTGTGTGCATGAGTAATGTGTGCACGCGCACACACACATGCTATAACAATAGGAGAGGCAGAGACTGAGGAGTTTGTTATCATAATGTCTGCAGATCTATCAACCTGCAGCCCATGAAGATGACTCATCCACCTATTGCTATTTAAAGGTCCTTGTGTCCTTTTTCCTATAGAACAGGGGTGTCAAACTCATTTTCACTGAGCGGCAAAATCAGTCTTATGGTTGCTTTCAAAGGGCTGATTGTAATTGTAAGACTGCATTGCAATAGCCCCAGAAATAATAATAACCTCTACAGTGGCCCAAGTAGTAAATGTCTCCTATATTGCTGGCCTCAGTAGTAATAGTGTCTCATATATTGGCCCAAAAAGTAATAAGTGACTCCAATAGTTGTCCCGAGTAGTAATAGCGACCCCCCTATTGGCTTCTGGCCGGGCAGCATTCCCATAGGCTGTCTGGCGGTGACAACCACTGCTGAGTCTGTGACTGCTGACACCTCAGACTCTGAGGGGGAGAGGTCATCGGTCACAGACTATGTGTTGCTGCGGGACCTCTGCTGCATGCTGATGGAGTCGAATGCCCCCTAGTCGTACTGTACGGCCGGTAGGCCACATAAAATGTGGTGTTGGGCTGGAATCAGCCTGCGGGCCTTGTGTTTGACATGTGTGCTATAGAAGCTCTGTACCTAACAACAGAGAGTGGATTGCAGAGCAACTGGAAGGGAGATCCCTAGTGGCAGCCACTTCAAACGTGATTTACAGTGGTAAAGCAGCAAAACTTTTAATGTGAGTACATTACAGAAATGATAAGACTAAAACAAGCTCCCATATAAACATAAGTTGTCACAAAAGTTAGTGCCCACTTAAAGTAACCTAACAGGCCTAAATTTGCAGCCCTATTAAAACTCTTAGGCCTCCTTCACACGGGCGACAAAGTCGCGCGATTTTGTAGCGTTGCTGCAAATCACATGTATGAGAAGCCCATGCTTTCCTATGGGTTCCTTCACATGCGATGTTTTGTAGCAAGCTAAGAAACGACACAAAAACCTCACGGGTCCGGCGACATGCCCTCAACACTTGAGGTTTTGTAGCCTATGTTTTCCTATGGAGCCTTCCTCTCTGTTGCATCGCACAAAACATGGTCTTCGTGCGATGTGATGCAACTTTGACAGTAGCAAATGCTACTATCAAAACTGTAATTTAAGCCCTAACTGCAGGGGGAAAAAAATACACATACATCACCTCTCCAGCACTGTCAGCCTAGCCGCATTTTCTCCCCGGGTTCCGGCACTGATCATCTTCTTCTCTTCTGGCCGGGGATTCAGAAATCCCCGCCTTCTGGAAGCGCTGGCTGTGATTGGCTGACACTTAACCAATCACAGCAAGTGCTTGATGAATGGCAGTGATTGAACCAATTTTCGGGGTAGGGCTTATATTTCAAGCCCCACCCACCCAAAAATCCTCGCGTGTGATACTACAAAGTTGCGCGACTTTGTAGCGCTATAAAATCGCGCTATTGCTGCGAGAAGATGCAGCGATATTGCATGGTGCAGCGTTGCGATATCGCTGCGATTTTCTCACGGTGATGCCGTGTCGCCTGTGTGAAGGAAGCCTTAAAAAGAAAGCTTTTCAGTGCAATAGAGCCAAGTTTGTCATTTAGCGTAGCTCCTCCTGATCTTACAATGAGCTATTTGTAGTATTTCTTTTCCCCCCTCTATGTAATCAGTCATTCAGTTTGTGTCATTAGCTGCAGCTTTCATGAACATAAAATATGTATAAAGAATGCCTGAAATCAAATTAGTAAGTAAATTAAGTGTTATGATATCAACTGAAAACAACATCTGGATTCATAACATTTTGTGATATTTTCCTGTCTTTAGCGCCGTTACTTAACTGTCTCCCCAGTGGATGCATTTCGCTAACCTGCTCTTCCCCTTAAGATTTATGGTGTTCACTTAATTAGAGAAATAAATTCTTGGGTTATTTCTGCAAAACCTTTTGTTCCGTTGCAAATAAAATACAATTGATGCTTCCATTCAACACAATTTTCTTGCTGCACAGCTTAAGTCGCCATTCATTATGCTGAGCAAAGCCATGGTGGCGAGAATCATCCCCCTCATCATCATCATCATCGTCATCATCATGCTTTATGATGGGTATAGCGATTGTAATCTGTTTATCTTTTTCCATCAGAGAAACCTGCACACACATTAGTCTTGCTCGCTAGCCAGCCACAGAACATTCGGATAATTAGAGAAATCTCCCGGACCCGGCAGACATAATGTCCAGTGTCTGACTCTAAAGAAGCCCATTAATTCTGGTATCAACTGCACCCGTCCACCATGACGGGAAAGGCTTATTAAGAAGATTCATTACAGCAACATTTTCATTTCACATTTAGCAGTTGTGTTGTTGTTTTTACCTTTTTTTTTCTTAATTTTGTACCAACTTTTACAGCAAATTTTTTTAAGTATTAATTTTTTGTATTTGTGGTTTCTACCCCCGGGCCCTTTTACATGGGCCAGGAAATAGTTCTGATTCCCACACCCAGGGTGAATCTGAATGATTGTTCAGTCTAAGGCCCAATGTCCTCAAGCGGGTCGGATTCCGTGTGTGGAATCCCCCACTGAATCCAGCCCTGCCCGCGGTCAGTGAGCCTGTGTACCTGAATTTCCCCGGCAGCACGGATCTCTTCACTTCCGGGTTTGCTGTACTGTGCATGGTCCTCACGGCTTGCCGTCGGACATGCGCAGTACAATTTTTTTTTTTCAAACTCCTGCTTTCCCGTGGCACATGCGCACCTGTTTACTGTGAATGGAGGCTGGCGGGCCGGAGCGATCCTCAGACCACTTTGCTTCCGTTCTCTCACAATGATTGTTCTTCTTGTTTAAAAGCACAGGAGCGATCATTACTGGGACGGCCCATTGGGCATCTGAACCAGACAGGTCGTCCAGTGTAAAAGGGCTCTCAATCTTGTTTTGTGTGGGAGGTAATAACTAGACACATGTAGAGTTATCTGACTAGCTGAAAGTTCTGTAGCTGGGACTTCCTGCTGGGAGAGAGGGAAGAACTACTTGCTGTACAGTCTGGACACAGAGTTGTTCATTTGGCTGCTGCAAATGCCACACAAGCACACACAAAAAAGAAGGATGCTTTGCTCATTTGATCGACAAATAATATCCTCTGTTATGTGATAGATACATACGGGAAGAACACATATACATATCACCAACATATTCAGCAGTGTTGTCCAGAGACTGTCATTGGTTGGTTTCCCCAAAGACACTCACAATCCAAATCCAAATTAAGCCATTAGTATGTTTTTTTGGAGTGTGGGAGGAAACTGGAAAACTCAGAGAAAACCCACACAAACAAGAGAAGAACATGCAAACCCCATGTAAATGTGGCTCTATGATTGTATTCAAACCCAAGACCTCAATGCTACAAGGGAACATTGCTAACCAAAGAGCCAATATGCTGCCCATAACTGTACCTTCCTACATCCAAGGAAAGTGCACATTCAATCTCCTTCCATTGGAGAAGGTAAAGGCAGCATGTCATAGAACCTATTGTCTCATTTTCGCCTAACACAGTGGGTCTTCTACATAGTAACAGTATGTTACGCTGAACGGAGACTGTAGAGGTGGAACATGTACAAGTCCACACATTGGTTTAGAAAGAGGAACATCATCTTAGCTGCCTTTTTTTGCCTTCATTGAATCGAACAGCAGCTGTGTATATGGGATATATGACCTTAATTATAGTCAAGTCTCATCCACAGCTGCATTCACAATTCATCAGGCTTTGAAGCTCGAATCCCCCAACATTCTCTGCTGGTTCAAAGTCTTTGCTGAGCTTGCACTAATGTAGTTTTTACAACAGAAGCTACACAGTAATCTGTAAACTACACTTCCCCTGAAAATAAAGCAGCAAACAACTTTCATGGTCGTCATCCGGGCAACTGGTTCTGCTGTCAGTCGCCCAGACATATATATCCAAAAAGGGTCAATCATCATCTGTAAAGTCCCACCTATCCTCTAGTGATCTCCGTCACAGCGGCCCTCTTACTAAAAGAGTAGCCTGGGGAGAAAAGATGAAATTGAAATCTGCTCAGCAGTATATAAAAACATAATAAAAGTCATGCTCGCCCCATTCCCCCCAGCTCCTGTTCTGCCAATGCCCAAGTTCCCGACTGCAGTAATGATATGTGACGACTGCATCCTACTGATCCTGCCTAATTCAGGCTAATTCCTGGCTAATTCAGCGCAGCATCTGGCAATGAAAGCCAGCGCCGCATTAACCAATCACAGCCATTCAATGATGTCAATGAATGCCCCGCCTCCAGAAAGCTAATGCTCTGATTGGCTAACTCAGTGCGGCATCAGCCAATGAAAGCCGGCGTTGAGTTAACCAATCACAGCCATTCAATGGGATCATTAAATGACTGTGATTGGTTAACACGGCGCCAGCTTTCATTGGCTGATGCCACGCCGAGTTAGCCAATCAGAGCATTAGCTTTCTGGAGGCAGGGCATTTAACCCCGCATTCAGACAGCAATGCTCTGTTGGCGTGGAGGAGGGAGCGAGGTGAGTATTGATTTTTTTTTCTACAGCGTATTCCCAGCATATAATTCGACAGTTAGGGGTCATCTTGTACACCCAGTCATCTTATATGCTGGAAAATAGGGTAATTGCGATTTCCATGAACGGATTTAATATCACAGCGCGTCTTATTTTTGTGCGGAGTCTGCGCCGCAGACCGCCTTCAATGACATTGTGGATAGGCTGCATTTACCCGCATCATCACCTAGCGACGCATGAGGAATCCGACCCGGTCGTGTGAGCCTGGCTTAAGGCTGGTCTCATATGACCGGATTTGAAGTATGTGAATTCTGCAATGCGGACGATCTGCAGTAAAACGCGGGCATTAAAAGTCATGCATTTTCTAATTTTCCTTCAGACTCGTGGATACGTATTGCGTACCCCACGAGCAGAAAAAAAAATCGCAGTATGAACTATTTTAGGCCTCGGTCACACGGGCGTTTTTTCCCGCGATTTGCGCATGCGATCCGCGTAGATATAGACCCAATGCTTCGCAATGGGATTGGTCACATGTCCGCTTTTTATGCGGATGTGCGATAAATTATAGGACACAACGATTCGCAGAACGCGCCTATCTGCGTTCTGCGATTCGTTGTGTTCTATATATGCGCTCAATGGGGCAGGCAGCCGAACCCATTGAGAACATATACTAAAGATCCCTCTCCTCTGCCACAGCTGTAACAGCTGTGGCAGAGAAGAACGATGTTCGCCCATTGAATTCAATGGAGCCGGCAATACAGCCGGCTCCATTGAAAGCAATGGGCTGCCGGCGAGCGCGGGATGAATTTTCGGGAAGGGCTTAAAAATATAAGCCCTTCCCTGAAAACCATCCTAAAATGTGTAAAAATAAAAAAAAAAGTATACTCACCTTTTTCCTGCAGCCGGAGTTCAGCCGCGGCTGGCCGGCAGTTCTGAACTGCTCTGAGTAGTATTCAGCAGGCGGGAATTTAAAATCCCTGCCTGCTGAATGGGCTGCCTCTGATTGGTCACAGCCCTCACCAATCAGAGGCAGCTCTCACTCACTGATTCATGAATTCATGAATGGGTGAGTGAGTGCAGCCTCTGATTGGCTGAGCACAGGGACCAATCAGAGGCAGCTCTCAGCTGTCATTCAATACCTCCACAGTTGTGCGCAATACAATTAATTGCTGTACGTAGGGGCACTGGCCGGACTCAAGGAATCTGCTACGGGCCTCCTCCATGCGTAATCCAACCCGGTCCTGTGACCCTGGCCTTACATACAGCCGGTAATTGGCTGCAGCAGTCCCAGGTCCATGTAAAGGACCATCACCACTGGAGCTAAAGAGTGGGAGACCATGCATCACGTATAACGGGAGCTGCAGGGGATCTGGTGAGGCGAATATGAGTTTTTATACAGTGGTGAGCAGATTTAATTACATTCTTTCTCCCAGACTTCCCAATTAATGAGCAAAAACGAGGCCTATTTATAACATGTAAGTGGAACGCACACGTGTGGCAAACACTGCTTGCCCGGCTGCAGCAGGAAGTCCACCTTGGCAGCGATTAATGAAAACATGGCATGACACGGATATGCGGCGGCATAACATCCAAAGTTGAAAGAAAATCCGACATGGTGAAAATCCATAAAATCAAGAGCTTTTTCATCCTAAAGTTTAGTTGCACATGCTGTGTAACCTCTAATGCGCTTCGCGGTGACACAAGCTCTTAGTCATAGCTACAGCTTAGCTACAGTCTAACATGCTTGACGTGTAACATACGCTTGGATCTTTTATTTGAAAGGGCTATTTTATTCTGAAATCTAGACCTTCCGCCAACATCGGTTGATTTGACAGCCGGCAGATACTTATAGTCATGAAAATCAATGGTGGCCAAGTATTTCTCTCTCATCTTTTGACCTAGGTACGACCCTTGCACTTTAGTCCCATCGATACTATATTGATTTCTCCTCCACCTCTTCTCATCTTCCTAACATCTGTTCTTTAAAAAGACTTTTCATTTTGTTTGCCATTTTCTTGTTTTTCTCCTGTGTGCTAGATTGAATAATTTAATACAGGATCAAAGCTCCTTAATGTACGTATAGTTTCCCCAAAATACCCCTGTAGTGTCTGCGATCATATAAGATGGACCCTTCTGCTTGTAAAACTGGCATTCACGGTCTGAGAATGTAGTCAATCTAGCTATAATATGCGTAGTGCTGGACTATTTTGAATGTATCCAGGGGTCTAGGTCAACAGGATTAACATAACAACTAGATCACCAGGAATAGTGTAACCAGTGGATCAACAAGAGTAATACAACCAGTGGATCACCCGGAGTAATATTACCTCTAGATCACCAGCAGTAATATAACCACTAGATCACCCAGAGTAATATTACCACTAGATCACCAGCAGTAATATAACCACTAGATCACTAGCAGTAATATAACCACTAGATCACCAGCAGTAATTTAACCACTAGATCACCAGGAGTAATATTACCATTAGATCACCAGGAGAAATAGTACCACTAGATCACCAGGAGTAATATTACCACTAAATCATCAGCAGTAATATAACCACTAGATCACCAGGAGTAATATTACCACTAGATCACCCGGAGTAATATTACCACTAGATCACCAGCAGTGATATAACCACTAAATCACCAGCAGTAATATAACCAGTAGATTACTAGCAGTAATATAAGCACTAGATCACCAGCAGTAATATAACCATTTGATCAAGAGATGCAAAAATTAGTCAGTTGACCTTTGCTGCACCGTAACTGACCAGTATAGTTCGCTATTCAACATGCATAGAGTACTGTATTAAACTATGTTTTGAAGATGACCCTTTCCACTATGGTGCTGTGCACTGGTGGAACTATAGGGGATGCGGTTGCACCTGGGCCCAGTAGCCTTAGGGGGCCCATAAGGCTCTCTTCTCCATATAGGGTGCCCAGTACTATGAATAAAGCATTATAGTTGGGGGCCCTGTTACAGGTTTTGCAATAAGGCCCAGGAGCTTCAAGTTACGCCTCTGGTGCTGTGTGCATGACAATATGGCCGCGTCCAGCAATAAATAAAGGGAACATTTCTGTTGAAAATCATTCGAAATATACACAAAATGTGGCAATTGCTTTTAATATTGGCTTTGATATAGGTACAAATTTTTCATTCTGTTTGTTTGAATGATCAATTAAAGCACAACAAAAATACATAAGTTATGGCTAGGAAACATTTTAAAGGAAACTTGTCAAATCATTAACTCAAATCATGAAAGACACACTGATTTCAGCAGTCCGTCACAGTCTTAGGGCGGACACCCACTGGCATTTCTTTCTCCACTGTGCTGCGAGAGTAAGTGAAAACTCTCGCAGCGCAGTGCGAAAAAAAAATGGAATCACGCCGGGATATTGCAAGTCTTTTCACTATCTGTAATTGGCTAAGTGCTCAGCCAATAGCTAAGCACTAGCTGCTATTGGCTGACCGCTCAGCCAATCAGCACAGCCCTTTCAGGAGGCGGGGATTTATAAATCCCCGCCTGCTGAAAGTGCTGGACAGCAGTGTCGGGGAGCCAGCAGGAGGACGCGTCTGAGCGGCGGAGAGGTGAGTTAATTTTTTAAATAATTTTTTTACCACTTATTGATGCTTTTCAGGGAAGGGCTTATATTTCAAGCCCTTCCCCGAAAAGCATACTGCATGGTTTGCTACAAGCCACTGCTTTCAATGGGACCGGCAGCAGTGGGATAGCATGCTGCACTTCTGCCACAGCTGTCACAGCTGTCACAGCTGTGGCAGAAGTCCGCGGTATTTTCCATATCTTTTCAATGGGGCTAGCGCTGCTGCTGCTGGCCCCATTGAAAAGACTGGCGATATCCCGGTCTTATTTCGGCGTCTTTCTTGCGCTGCGAGGCGAGAGTTTTCCCGCGCTCCCACAGCGCAAGAAAGAAATATCGCCAGTGGATGTCAGACCTCATACTTATAGGTGCTGGAGTTTTGTAGTATTTACATTTCTCCATTTGCCAGAAGTATTGATGAGCAAACTTTTGAAAAGTTTGGTTCAGCCAATTTGCAGAACTTTTGCAAAAAGTTTGGTTCTTTTCAAATTAGTTCAAATAAACTAAGAGTTTCCAAGACCCTCTAAAACTGGTGTATACCCTCTGAGAGTGTTATTACAGGGCTTTTATGACTCTTAGACGGTGTTATATACCAGTGTTCAGGAATATTGTTGAGCAAACCAAACCAGTAGAACCCTGTTTTATGTAAAACTTTACTAAAGGCTCAGTTTATGTTCGTATTAAACCAAACTTTTAGCAAAGTTTTACCCAAAACAGGATTCCACTGGTTCATTTCGCCAACACTATAAGTCTTATGCGGCTCAATAATATTTATATTTTTGCTCCTCCCTCACCCCTCTTCTGCTGATTGACAGGATAAGATCAATACAGAGGGCGATCAATCAGTAGCGGAAAAAAACTCCTGCACTCAGGGTGCCCCGTGATATGCCAAACGTGACTATCTCAGGTAGAATCAGGAGAGTCAGTGGAGTAGAAAGGAAGAGGGATCTCTCAATGGTACAATAAAATGTATTTATTACACAGAGCTCAGAATGTAAGTAAAGTGCAACGCGTTTTAGAGCTGGTGCACTCCTTTCTCAAGCACAAACAGACAAAGTCTGTGTCACTCTGCCAGCATACCCACACCAGAACAGTTCAGTACATAAATACAGCACCAGAGCCAAGCTCATAACATAAATACAACACCAGAGCCAAGCTCATAACATAAATACAGCATAAATCAACCTATCTACATAGATATAATACTAAGCACATAATATAAATGCAGTAGCATAACCAAGCAATTGCATTGTAGAGGTGCCAATGAGCTAAAAAAATAGCTCCTCAGAGCATAAGAGGAAAAGAGATAGAGCCAGGAGAAGGATGATTCATGTAGTTCCACAAGATGATGCAATATGGAGGAAGATCATCTGACCAGGGGGACCTAAGGGGAATGATCACCCCAGCCTACGCCCACGTGGTGTCCTTGTACAAGCCGGTGTCCATCTTGTTCTTCAGCCGCATGGATCACACATAGCTAAGGCTGGCCATGCATACAATGCCCTAAGGGGTTTAATAATGAACTTAACTGTACTAAATTTCTATCCACAGAAATATCTCGGCCTCAATGCTAAATCAGTAACAGGGTCCCCATTTACCATGTGTCATTCACAATACTGGTATTCTTTCATGCAGAAGAGGGACCTTTGGACCTTCTCAAGCACCAAGGCCCAGGTGTACCTACTACTCTTGTAACCCCGTTTGTACCCCCATGTTCTGTCCACCATTGCTCATTTCACTTTATCTATTTTTTTGTTACTTCTCTTCTCTTGTCAAAGACCTACAATCCTTTTATATGTACGTTTTTGATGTTCACACTCAAATTCTCAGAAGTCGATAGAACTTTCTTTCTGTAGACATCAATCTCGTGTCTTTGAGCAAAACCTTCTTCTGTAAAATACCCCAACTCAACAAACTCAACATTGATTCATTTGCAAGAACCTCAGCAACTTGTGAAATGAGAAGAGTCTGTATATAAATGGATTGAAATGAGGATTATTAGAGCAATTTATCTACAGCTTCTCATCCACAGCCATACCGCTGCTTTTCCTCGCCTCCCCTCTCGTATGCAAAGTGACCCAATTGCAGGTTCTAAATGCCAGCTATCCATGGTGCTTGCCAATTGTGTTTTACTGACATGAATGCTCTGAGAAGCCAGGTGCCAGAGCTTATTAGTACTTGATCTAAATGCCCAGTCAGGATTTTAAGCATTTCGAGAAGAGTCTTAGATATGCTAATCCGCAACCTCTTTCTCTCTCAGCTGCACCCAATCAGCCGTTGTCTGGAGCCTCGAGTCCTTTCGTCTCTGCGACTCAGACTTGTGCGACTCAGCATGTTGTCTTGTGTTCCTTCAATTTTTATTTTTTGGCAACTTTTTTCTCCATTAGCTTTATGCAGAAAGTTCTTCTGTATGTTATAGAACCAAGCGGGAGGCAATGACTAGTTAGGAGAAAATATAACAAAATCACAACAAGCCATAAAGCCAGAATCTGGAGTCATGCTTGTGGTTGACGTCCTTCATCTTCTGAAGAATCTACGGTCAAATTTACACAGCTTTTATATGGCATTTTTTCTATCCTATACAGTATATTATGGTCGCAACACTTCCTTCTCATGTAAAGGAATGGCCACTTTGTTAGAAATACTGGCCATTTCCGTATTGGACCTTTCCTTTACTGCACTGCTGCCGATCCCATTGAAAGCAGTGGTTTCTGGCAAGCCCCGCAGTATGATTTTCGGGGAAGGGCTTGAAATATAAGCCCTTCCCTGAAAATCATCATAAACTGGTTAAAAAAAGAAAAAAAAATTAACTCACCTCTCCACCGCTCAGATGCATCCTCCGGCTGGCTCCCCGACACTGCGGTCCAGCACTTTCAGCAGGCGGGGATTTAAAAATCCCCGCCTCCTGAAAGGGCTGTGCTGATTGGCTGAGTGGTCAGCCAATTACAGCTAGTGCTTAGCTATTCATTCATTCATCCATTCCGGTGCTCCAACTAACGTGTCTGAATACATAACATGTTATTCCTCACCATGGATAGGCTATAACAGCAGATGACCAGTTGGAGTGCCATTGCTGTCTAAGGTCAAGCTTACACAGGCGTTTAAAACGCCATTCAAAAATTTTGTAAAACGTGACATTTTTACAATGCATCCAACAGCGTTTTTAATGCACCTCTTCATTGCAATGCATGATGAGGTGCGTTAAAAATCAATAAAACACACTAAAAACTTCCAAAAGAACCACCATGCTAAAGCACCATCTGAAAAACCTCATTGAGTTCAATGGAGGCTCAGTACAGCGTTTTTAGCAGGCGTTTCAAACATCGCACAAAACATTGTAAAAAATGCTTCTGTGACAGCAGCCTAAGAGAAACAGAAAGACAAGAATACAGCGGATCACTGAGCAACGGAAAAATATCGTCTGGTCAGATGAATCCAGATTTCTGTTGCACCATGCTGATGGGAGGGTCAAAATTTGGCGCAAGCAACATGAATCAATCTGGTGTCAACAGTTCAGACTGCAGGAGGGGGAGTAATGATGGAGGGAATGTTTTCTTGATGTCTCTAATAAAGTAGCCTTTCAGTGCTCATCAAATAGTGATTTTGTTAGAGACGTCGATCCAGTAGCATGTTGGACCTCCTTTGGGCATCAGCACCACAGCATTTCAACATGGCATAGATTCCCATAGCTGCTGAAATTACTCTGCAGGAATATAGGACCATGTAAACAGTAAGATTTTCATAGTTGACAGAAATTAGATGGAGATATTGACATGAACTTAATAGCGGATAGGAAGAGCTCATCGATCCATGCTGCTTGCACCAAATTCGAACATTCCCATCACCATGGTTGGCATGTTTTCAGGAGGAATACTCAATTATAGGGTGACTTCAAATGATCTAGCTTTCTTTAGCACCCGAAATTCTATTTTTCTGATACAGAGCTCCAGATCCCCTGAGTAAACAGTATTAAAATATAAAATTTGTCCTGTCTACATCCGCCACTAGAGGGAGCTTACTGTATACTGCACTAATATAAGTATAAATCTAGTATGACTGAGCTCCCATCACTGGTGGCTGTAGGCAGCCAGTATTTCTTAGTTATCGCAATGACTATATAAGGGATTTGGAGTAGTGTATCAGAAAAACCGAGCTGCCACTGCTAAACAGATAAATTATGGAGCTATTTAGATAAAGAACATATGAAGGGTTGTTTAAGGCAGGCATTTACTTTTACTCGATGATGAAATTGGGGTCATACAGTTGATTAATATGTATTCCTCGCCATATGCTGCACTGGACCTATGCCCTGCACCCATAACAATTGGAAATGAAGTTGAGATAATGTGTGAGTGGGGGCTGAATAGAATGTGTGGCTGGAGTAGATAATGGAGAGATAAAGAGACAACATAGGACAATGCCAGACAATCAAGAAAACACTCTCCAGGAAATACAGAGCAAGTGGAGCTTGATTACTTATTGCTTGTGGGTTCATAGCTTTAATTGCTGCTTCATAGCATCGAGTACAATATTTCCTACGAATTCTGCAGCAGAGAAAACCGTTACAGACATTGAAGCTACAGAGCCGAGGGAGAGCCGGGGCTGGAAGAGAATTATTCCAGCAACAGAGCCCGCTACTGACAAATGACAAGCTATAGTTATGTGTGAAAATAAGATACTGAAAGGGATCTTGATCCCCTTCACTTTATCCCTTCCTCCTACAGATTCTAAAAAAGCCCATCTCAAATGGCTGTCGGGAGATGCCTTATGTTGCTTATGT
The DNA here is from genome assembly GCF_035609145.1 of Eleutherodactylus coqui. NCBI lineage: Eukaryota > Metazoa > Chordata > Amphibia > Anura > Eleutherodactylidae > Eleutherodactylus > Eleutherodactylus coqui. Next base: position 43,896,014 of record NC_089840.1, read on the forward strand.
CGGCTATTTTTTATGGGATGCTGGAGCTGATATGCTTGTATGCCACTCATTGGGATGAGCTTGAGAGACAAGAAAGCCGGGAGATGGATACGCAATAAAAGGTGGATACATGACAGGAGGTTTTCTGTCTCCATGGAAGGATTAGAAAAAGTTCTCAAGCGATCTTTTGTTTTGCCTTAATAGTAGGCTTGTAGGAAGGGAGAAAAGGAGGAAGGGGGTGAGGAAGAAAAGAAGGGAGGAAGAGAAGGGAAAGTGGGAAGGAGGAATAAAAGGGGAGTAGGGAGTGAGAGCAAGGAAGAAAGGGAAACAATCAAGAAAGGAAGAAAAGGAGAAGGGGGTGAGGAAGAAAAGAAGGGAGGAAGAGAAGGGAAAGAGGGAAGGAGGAAGAAAAGAAGGAAGAAAGAAAAGTGGAGGAGGGAGTGAGAGCAAGGGAGGAAGGGAAACAATCGAGAAAGGAAGAAAAGGAGAAACGGGGTGAGGAAGAAAAGAAGGGAGGAAAAGAGGGGGAATAGGGAGGAGGAAGAAAAGGAGAGGAGGGAGTGAGAGCAAGGAAGAGAGGGAAACAATCGAGAAAGGAAGAAAAGGAGAAAGGGGGTGAGGAAGAAAAGAAGGGAGGAAGAGAGGGGAAAGAGGAAAGGAGGAAGAAAAGAAGGGAGGAAGAAAAGGGGAGGAGGGAGTGAGAAAGGAAGGGAAACAATTAAGAAAGGAAGAAAAGGAGAAATGGGGTGAGGAAGAAAAGAAGGGAGGAAGAGAAATGAAAGAGGGAAGGAGGAAATGAGGAAGAAAAGGGGAGGAGGGAGTGAAAGGAATGAAGTAAAGGAAACAATGGAAAACGGAAGAAAAGGAAGTGGGGAGGTAGGAAGGAAGGCAGTCAGGAAGAAATGAAAAGAAGGTAGTAAGAGAAGAGAAAGAGGAAGTAAGGAAGGAAGGGAGGACAGGAGGGAGGAAAGAAGGAAAGGAGAAAGGAAAGGAAGGAAATAAGTGAGAAAGGAAAAGAATTAAATAGCGAGGAGAAAAAAGAAGGAAGGAATTGAGGAATGAAAAGAAGGAAGGAAGGGAGGAAGGAAAAGAAGGAAGGGAAGGGGGAGGAAAAGAAGGAAAGGAGGAAGGAAAAGGAAAGGGAAGAAAAGAAAAAAGAAAGCAAAAGAAAAAGGGAAGGAAGTAAGGAAGGGAAGTAGAAAGAAAGAACTGAAAGAAGGAAAGAAAAGAAAAGGGAAGGAAAATAAGGAAAGAATGCAATACATACAATATATGACTGTAATTTAGGAGACAAGTAAAGAGCCCAGTGAGACACCAGTTAGATTCTTAGTATAGCCAAGGCAATTCTCTGTGCTCTTATAATTACCTCACTCACTAGTTTTCTTGATGATTTTGCATGTGATTACTCTGAGGTCTTTCACTTATGCCTCAATAATACATTTGTCACTAATCCTAAGCTATGGCACAGACTGAATGCGATAGATTCCATTGTACGACCTCCTATAGGTTTACCTTTGTGGTCATTTTCTAAATCTACCAAACACACTTCTACAATATTACCTAATGCTTGGAGTTGTAGCTTTACCACCGCTGGAGAGCCACAGGTTGGAGATCATAATATTAGTATGAGGTTGCTCAAGGAGCTCAGGTTTAGAACAACTGATGTGTCTGCAATGTATAGTGAGTCCTACAAGGTGTTTTTTTTTGGAAGGGGTAACAGGTTTATATGCTGATAGCTTCAACCATCATCTCCTTAAAATATAGACCAGAAATTCAATGGGAGAACAATGCTACTGTGATCGACCGTCCATGCTGCTTTGAAATGTGTCTTTTTCACTGTGGCAGCTATAAGCAGGGAGCTTTGAGCAAAAGATCCTGAGTTTTCTCGGACTGCGTTGTCATAGCAACTGGCGTCGATCTGCTTAAAGAATACAAGACGCGAGGCATATGAGAACTAGCAAAGAGGATTGTTTTTTATCCAATAATCTCTGGCTGACCACTGTCCCTCCCTGCATACCGAGAAAGATGTACATAAGGAACCCCCTGCAAAACTGGGGCGGCGTACTGTATGCGATAAGGTTGCGACAGATAAACAAGTCGCCCAGGGACATATTCTTATCATCGCTCCTCTGATCTTTCGAATGTGCTGTTAACCCATTCCCAACCAAGCAATGCTGCACGGTAGACTGTCTAAGATACGGAGGGACTCCTCCAGAGGGACTTTTAGACTATACTGCAGTTTCTGCCTGTTATAATAATGTCTTATTATATTATTGATGACACATTTGTACTGTATTGAACTGTAATCACTAGATCGTTGCTGATAACTGTTTTTACTGTGTGATGCTACAGCATATTGCAAGGCTTGGTGCAGGGGCGTAACTAGAGGCTCAGGGGCCCTGATGCAAAAGGTGAGCAAGGCCCCCCCGTCTATCTGTATCTGTACCCGTACCCATACCTAAACCATGCTGCACAGAGGCATAACTTGAAGCTTCTGGGCCTCAATGCAAAACCTGTAACAGAGCCCCCAACTATAATGCTTTATTCATAGTACTGGGCTCCTTATATGAAGAAGAGATGCCTTATGGGCCCCCTAAGACTCCTGGGCCGGGTGCAACCGCATCCCCTGCACCCTCTATAGTTATGCCTCTGGCTTGGTGGTTCTTCGGCTGAAGGGTAATGACAGCCAGAGATCTGACCCCGGATATCATAGTTGGAGGGAAATGTAATTGTCCTGATAGCATGAACACACAAGGACACAGTGGCATAGTACATCTCATGTGGACTGGGTGATAGCGTGATATAAGACTAGTAGGCTTTCCCACCTTGGGTGTGATTGGGCATAGACTGTGGTTAAGTGTTGTGTTAAGGTGCCCAAACACTTTCAACCACTGTTGGATGAACAATCATTCATTCAATAGCTGTTTTCACAGGTTCCCCCCATAGATATGAATGTTCAGTTTGGTCAAACATCTATATGATTAGGGAGGTAAGCTGCAGCAAGGCAGCTGTGGTGGTGGCTTATCTTCTGGGGATCAATAGGATCAGGCACTGAAATTCAGCATCCTCAAGCCTTTGTTCCCTCAACATCATCTGTTGAGGGAAACTTAAGTCATTAGCAAGTCTTCCAGCCCTGCTATTATTATCAGTGGGTTCGGTGGACTAAAGTGTATTGTGTTTGGAGGCCTTAACGGTAAACTACTGGAAGAGACAGAAAGAGTGTTGTAGGAGGGTGTGGAAGGCTGTGGTTGTTCTATAGGCATGAGACATGTAAGGGTACTTTTACATGGGATGACTGTCGGGAACAGAAGCACTCAACAGCCACCCAAATAACTATCGCTTCTGTGCTTTCACACAGGAGCAGTAGTCATTCATTGACTGGAGGTGGAAAGCACCAGAGACCTCTTCCGATTGCCTGTCTGCATTCACTATGAACAGGAAGTCATTCAAAGATTAACCTGTGTAGTGGCCCGGAGGGTACTACAGGATAGTCACACACTCAGAAGTTCTAAAATACCTGCTATGTGCTCCTGTGGAGACATAGAAGGTATCATATGGGAGAGAGACCATGTCTTTCCCCTACTTCGTGGGCTAAAGCAATTCTGCCCGGCAACAGCTTGCTCTTGATTGGTTGCTTGCCATAGAATTCCCTCATTGGTAGTGGGGGGAGGAGTTGGGTCAATCCCAGGAAAGTGAGCAGGGTAAGCAGGATGTGAGGCAGAGAGAAGAACAAGTGCATGAAAGCAGGAGGAAGTGAAGGAGGAATTAGCTGTAGATGTCGTCGGGAGGTGTACTAGAGGGGAGGTGTATTGGAGTGCTGCAGCAGTTAACGTGCCGCGACTGGAGAGTGGGATTACACAAGCTACCCAAACAAGTGCAGTGTGGAAGAGAAAGACCTGGGATCTGTCTACACAACACTGAGTTGTACAAGCCCCTGTTAAGGCAAAATAAGGAAAAGTGCAAGCGGCCCTGTCTCAGTCACTCCATCTTATACTAAGTAATCTTCTGGAAAATAACCCACAGATAACTAGGACTGGTGGGATTCTTTTCTGAGTTTTAAATAGGTAGAGCATTGAAGAAAAACTGTTTGCGGGATTCTTGTGCCTGGAGCAACGTTAATCTTGAATGCAAAACAAGTCTGCAACACTGGGAATTGTAAATTTGCTAAACTACGTGGACTTGTCTCAGTTATTTCGCTACCAACAACCCAAGTTCACCCAAAAAAGGTACTGGCGTCACGTGACAAAACCTATAAGAATAGTTGCTACCGTCATTGTGCCTGTTCCACTGCATGTGACCGAGCTAGGCCCTTTTCAGCCATTGTTGGGAGAGATCGCAAAGCCACCCGTGACATCCATCTACTTTACTTGTGATCTCCTTGTTCACTCGGGCATCGCACATGGTCACACTGCGCGAGAAGTCGCTCACTGATTGTTTCATTTCAGTGAGCTGAAATGAAGCATTAAGAGCCTAATGAGCAATTTCCCGCTCAGTACCCCCTTGGTTCCTGTGTTTTCACAGGACAACAACTGCTGAAAATCGCTTGTTTGAGTGATTTTCCGGCCAATAGTTGGCCCGTGTAAGACTACAACAATAGTTATCTGCACAGGAAGTGTTGCAGGAAGATCTAGCACTTTGAGTCTTGGGGTGGCTTTACATGGGACAATTGTTGAAATAGTTGATACAGTGAGTTGCAAGTTTTTGAATGACTGTTGTTTGTGTTTTTTTACACAGAACGATTGTTGTATAACTTTTTGGTCTTTAAAGCGCACACCTCCCTACAATTGGCTGGTCATTGAAAGAAACAATAGCCTATTTACAAAAGACGTTGATTAATCAAGCATTTTGGTGATCGTGTTTAAATGGAACAACAATCACTTACATTGGGTTCAGGGCAGATTTACAGCGGGAATTCACTACGGAATTTCGCTACGAAAAATCCACCTGCGTCCGCTAATCCCGGGATTAGCCAGCCATGTGGACGAGATTTATCAAAAATCTCATCCACACAGAGCGGACAGTCCATTGCGGCAAAGCCGTCAGTAGCTGGCACTGCAGCACGGATTCCCGGGATGCAGCATGTCCATTCTTTTTTCTTCCGCTGCGGCCTCGCTCCTCTATATGGGAGGGCCGGCCACAATAGAAAAGCATGCGGTGAAGCCACTTCAAAACTGGTGGCTAAGTGCGGCAGGTTTTAAAGCTGCGCTTATCCTGTAGAAATCTCACGTTTTTTCGCTGTGGCAAAACCGCGAGATTTCCACTGGGAATACATCCCGTGTGACCCTAGCCTTAGAGTGCCATTCAGAAAGCAGTAAAGGGGAATCCCCACAGATGCGACTGAACAGTGCTGGTTGGACCCCATTGACTATAATGGGGTCCGCCTGATTTCTGCGTAGTCGTCCAATTTTGGGACGGAGGAAAAAGCGATGGATGCAGCACTTTTTCTTCCAGTATTTGCCGCCAGATCTACGGCTGTACCTCCGGCTGAAGGTTCCGATGCAGATGTGAAACCACCCGTTTATTTGCTCTTTCCAGCGGCTGTTTGAATGATGGTTGTCCTGTGTAAAGCCACCCTTAGGACACGTGTATTATAGCTCCATTTGGACTGTGTTTTGGGGAATGTAACATGGAGTTAAAGAACCTTTTTTGTGCTATTCACATGGTCATATTTTACTTGCCCATTTCTTAAATATGCATAATGACCTATTTTTGTGGTTTTGCCTCCTTATTGCTATCATTTTCTATTAGGTAAATGCGGATCAGTATTTCTTCTGAAGAAAATAATAGGAATATGGAGGCAAACACATCAAATATTGCTAAAATACTAATGACATAAGGATCTATTGTAATCTCTAACAGGTCCGTAATACAATATGCGGGACCTCTAATGATCAAAACCTTTGACATCAAAAGTTAGGACTCATTCACAAAGGCTTATTTGCGCACCATATTACATAGGTAATTTGTATGCATGTTACATGGGGAGCTTAAACCCCATTGATTGCACTGGGACATTCAGAGATGCGTATTTTACACGTGAGAGAAAAAATTGCAACATGTCCTATTTTGGCTTGTATTACGGACCAAAATTGCATATTAAAGTCAATAAGAACAGGTAAATGATTAAATGTGCGCGCAAAAACGCAATAAAGGTCCAATTATGCAGGGATTATGTACAGTTTAAATCTGTGAAAACTCTGCATATTGCACAAGCCAAAACTGCATCTGCCTGTGTGACCAAACCCTTAGTTGAAAGTGCAGCTACTCTAAGTTGATAACTTTCAGGAGACTGGGCCTAGCTGTGCTGACCTTATGGCTGGTATTTCCCTAACACAGCAACGAATTGCTGCTGCAACTGTTGGGCCTCTGTCTATCATTCTACGACAACCCCGTCCATGGCCGTACCCCATGGCTTACACGTTAGTGGAATAATACAAGTTTACTGAATTCCACTATAGAATGAAAGGCGAGAGATTACTGACATTTTTGCTGTTCTCTTTGTCTTCAACGTTTGTGATTTTTCTCAATTACAACTTAACTCCACCCAAAGCCTGGAAATTAACCGGAATATATCCCATTCACCCATATCACAATGAAATGGATTCCAAAGATATGAGGATTTGTCTGTTGGATGTTCCTATGTTTTACTTGGTAGCCCTCAGTTTGCTAGTCAGAACCATAAAATGCCTGCTGACCATAGTTTTCCTTTCAGATTATAGACACATGAATCCCACGAAAAGGTCCCGATTAGTGAACTTTTGAAAAGTTTGGTTGGGACGTTTCGCTGAACTTTTGCAAAAAGTGTGGTTCGGTCTGAATTAGTTCAAACTGAACTCAAAATTCACCCAAACCACGGATACTGATATAAGATTGGCTAAGAGTCATAAAAGTCCTGTACAACACCCTGAGACAGTGTCACACAACTAGTGTTCAGGACTAGTGTTGAGCGAACCGAACCAGTAGAACCCTGTTTTCGGTAGAACTTTGGTCCAGGTTTGTGCCGAGGTGAACTTTTAACAAAGTTTGATCCGAAACAGGTTTTCAACTGGTTTGGTTTGCTCAACACTACTCCCAATATCTTAGCTTCCTTATACCCTGTATGTGTCGTCATATGGGAGGCAGAACATAACTGACCGTCATGGCAGACTGTTACAGCCATAATATTAAAGCCAGCTGTAGCGTGAACTCCACAAGACCTCTAAAGGGTCTCCTGTGGTAACTGGCACCAAGATGTTAGGAACAGATCTTTTAAGTTCTGTAAGTCACCACCTTGAACTCTTTGTCATGTTCCTCAAACCATTCCTGAACTATTTGGTAGGTCACATTACCCTACTGAAAGAGGACACTGCTATTAGGCACAATTGCTGCCATGAAGGGGGGTACTTAGTCTGTACAATCTTTTGATAGGTGGTGCTGGTCGCATGCACATGAATGCCAGGGCCAAAGGTTACCAACAGAACATTGACCAGAACATCATACTGCCTTTGTCAACTTGTCTTCATTCCCATAGTGCATCCTGATGCCATCTCTTCCGCTGCACATGGACCCGACTATCAACATGATATACAACGTGATTTATTGGATCAGCCACCTTATTCCATTGCTCCAGAGCCCAGTTCTGATGCTCTCGTGCCCCTTACAGGCACTATTGGTGGTTAACAAGGGTCAACATTAGAACTCTTGCTGGTCTATGGTGACATAGCCTCATACATAGCTAGCTGCGCAAAGCCAAGTCTGGCAAACATATACCACATCTCAATCTACCCTTACCCTCACTGGCTACAGTTGTAATCCCTTCTGAGAGCTCCTTGTATGACACTCAAATAATGATTATATCCTTTAATCTTTATCTTAAGCCTACAGGACAAGACAGAAGAACCCAACATGGAGCTGATATTCCGTTCATGAGTGAAAGGTCACGACATTCCTTTTGCTAATGGTCCTGATTCCCCCTTGATTTGCGTGATAAGAAGTGTTACAAACTGTACATTGCAATGTATCACTCTGACATTTCACTATTAATCTTCTCTTGACAATGGTCATTGTGACAACCAATGTAAGACATCCAACAAGGAAAGCTCTGCTCTTGAGCCTGGACCTTTTCACTGCCTGGATGCAACTCTCTTATGTAGTCCTTGTTTATGTGTATGTGACATATAGACAATATAGACATCTCTCTTGTGTAGTATATTGTCAGAGATAAATACCGGGCACTGTACGATAGTCTCATGTACTGGTGGAATGCTATACGCTGGGACGGGCAAAAGATTCTGGTTCCCCGAATTTCAATCTGGGCAGAAAAGTGCAGTAGATAATGTTATTCTATCCAGCTAAAAAGACTCACAGAGGCAGAAATCTTGTGAAATAAAGACCAAAGTGCCCCCTGTTACACACATTAAGCCTTATGGTTCCATCCAAGTCTCCATCTCAATGCCATTTGCAGCATAAAAGAGAGAGGTAGTTGATAGAAAATCATAGTCTGAAAAGAGCCTTCTTCTGATGGCCCAGATTTATTGCATGCCCTGGCCTGCTGTGATTCTGGCATACATAGGTCATATAGTAAACAAGTACTGATGGTTTTCACAAAAAAAAGCAAGCACTTACATACGGTACTACAGAGGCTCACCATGTGGGATTGGTCAGAGAACCCTTACAGAGGAACTGATGTAGAATGGGGGGGGGGGGGGGGGTTCTTAGGAAGACTGAAATTTGTGTGTTTTTTTGTTTGTTTTAATGCTGTTTTATGGTTTTATTTGTTTCTCTAAGAGTCTAGCTGACGTGGAATAGCACACTGCAGGCTGCTCTCTCATGAGAGGTGAGGGGTTACAGGACATTATATAGGTGCAGCGCAGGAATCCCACACTTGAGTAGTGGCGCAGAGTAGTGTCACATTGGGGCTAAGTCTGAAACACTCCTGTGGGCTGCCACATAGAGACTGGATGGCCTGCACAGTTGGTCTGCATGGCTGCGGCCATATAGCAGAATCCCAGACAAAGTTGGATTCCAGTGGCCCATAGGCACCTGCTACAGAGAGTCACCTGTCATGTAACTGTACCCACCACTGTCTGCTGTGCTGACAAATTGTCTGGTTCCCCCAAGTTTCAGCATGCAACATGGCATGATTATTCTTTCTAAGATAACAACACCTAGCACCATAATGAAGGACCCTTTTTGCCCTTTGCTTTGGGGCCACCTCTCTTCCATCACTGTAACCGTGCTTCTTACCAGGACCTGAATTATATCCTGATCTGATAAGCCATTCCAACTCTGGTGTCATGTAAAAAATAATGCATCTTCCACAATGCATTGCGCCATATTATGGGATAATATTTAGAAATGTTACTGCAGTGGTTGCCAGAATATTTCCTATACAAGCTCTGGAGAGTTTACTCATGGTAGCTCTCTAATTAACTAGGTTTACTGTATTCAACCAGTAGAGCTTAGAATTCTTGGTTTTCTATTGCTGATAGACTCTTGGGGGGAGAGCTCCTGCTGGGACAAGTTGCTTTACAGTCAAGATAACTTGATTTGATTTGAAGTCCGTGAGAAGTGTGTGTGTGTGTGTGGGGGGGGGGGGTGATCTCCTTGGACAAATCTACAAGAGTTCTTTATATATATCTCATGATAAGCTATTGGAGATGTTGCTACTGAGCATTGCAGTGGGTGACAAAATATTTCCTACAAAAAGTCCCAGGTTGCTCATCGTGCCTGCTAGGGTAATATAGGCTTCAGATGTGACCAGAAAAGAACAACTACGCTTTATCAAGGTGTGGACCTTCAACTTCAACATTAGAGACAAGGTAGTGCGGGAGGGCAAATGTTGCAGCTAGTTGGTTTACAGCCAAGGACAGGTCTGATCTTAGGCTAGTGAGTAGAAAGGGATGGTGGATGATCTCCTTGGACTCATATATTTATATACACTGTATTAAAAAGGGGTTGCACCAGAATCAACTCATTCCCTATCGATAGGATAGATGATAAAGTATAATTGGTGGGGGACTCACTGCTGAGGGTCTCATTTCCACCTCTCCTCCTCACTGCACTCAACAAAGTGAGGAAATGTGAGAATGGAGTGGCAGCCAAAGATCTACATGGGGCCTCCATTCAAGTCTATTGGACTGCCAGCTTATAGTCTGCCATCATCGTCTGTCCCATTAAAAGCACTATAGAGTAACACTGCGCATGTTCAGCCACCACTACTCCATTGAAGCTCCTTATCACTGCAGGGGGTACAATGAAAGGAAGGCGAATGGGACTCTCGTTCTTCCACTCTTAGGATTGGTGGTGGTCTTAGTGGGAAGCCAACGAATTAGACTTTTATCGCCCATCGTGTGTTTAGGTGATAAAAGTAGATTCTGGGAAAAGTCCTTAAACAATTCTGATGGTTTATACAGTGATGTTTAGGGTGGCACTGCTGACGTTTTTACACTTTTAATCTTTTTTATTATTCCATCAGTCTTTTAAGTTGTGAGACATTTAACTTACAAAAAAAAACTTTGGAGAAGACACAGCTATTTTTATTCCCTTCTGCTTCAAAAATGCAAAAAGTTATGGATTAGAGGAGCAATATAAGGAAAGATTACAATCATCGAGATCTTAATTAGCAATTTTTTCTAATTTGGAGGCTCCGTTCGTTAAGGCGCCCGTCATTGGTGTCCTGCCAGTCGTCTGTGCTCATCGACTCCTCTCAAAAAAAATTAGAGAAATAGATTCATTATGAGCATGAAACACAATTTCACACCTTGGAATTGTCCTTGTTAGTGACACCGTAGGATGGGCAGATCATGCCAAGAGAACGAGGGCCAGAAGAGGCATTTAACCCTCCGATAACCAGGCCCACGCTGTTATGATGGAATAAAGCAATCTGGACATTTGGCAACACAAAACAACATTGGGACTCGGGCTTGAATATAAACGGTGCATTATGGCGCTGATGTTCGGGAGGTTAATGCAGCTTTGTCACATATTCTGACCGATAATTTTGAATTTATGGCTGAAAAGTAGAAATGTGAAACGATGATTGGTTGATTGATGGACGAGATAAACATGTTGCAGGCCGCGAATCAAAAAAAGTTTAAAGCCACTCGGAAACATGCTACACAGAGAGGGAGACAGAAATAAGTCCACCACTGAGTTACAGAGACTCTCCAAGTACTTTTTATTCTTGTTACTTTGAAGACCTACTTTCTCTGACATGTCGGCTTGTAGGGCTGCAAGATCTGAGCTCAGTGGGTATTCCCCGTGAAGTTGCTTTCTCTCCATATCCCTTCCCTCTAGCCTATATGTCCTCAACCTCTCTCTCTTGTGCTGTCAAGTCAAAAATGTAACTCAAAAGGCTCTATAACCTGCTGTGTGTGAAGAATACTGCTCGGCTCTGACTAATAATGCTACTACAGTGCTTAGTGGGACTGACGCTTGGGGTACAGAACAATGGGGATCTAACATTTAGGGAATGGGGCAATGGCATATTGACAAGTCGAGCATAGCACAATGACACACTGACACTTGGGGTACATAGTAATGGCACACTGACACTTGGTGTACAAAAATTGTGACACATTGACACTTGAGGGAAAGAACAATAGCACACACACTTGGGGTACATGACACTGACACTTGGAGTACAGGATGATGACACACTGATATTTGGGGTACAGGATGATGACACACTGATACTTGGGGTACAGGATGATGACACACTGATACTTGGGGTACAGGACAATGATGGTAGCACTCAGGTACAGGATTAACACACTTCAAGAACAGAACAGTGACACACTGACACTGGAGGTCCAGGATAATGACACACTGACAGTTGGGGTGAGAAGACAATGATACATTGGCATATGGGGTACAGAATAATGACATAGTAATAGAAATGACACACTAATACTTGGGGTACAGGAAAAAGACACACTCACAGTTGGGGTGAGAAGACAATGATACCCTACACTTGGTGTACAGAGCAATGACACATTTATACTTGAGGTGCTAACAATGACACCCTGATAGAGATGAGTGAGCACCAAAATGCTCGGGTGCTCGTTACTCGAGCCGAACTTCCCGCGATGCTCGAGGGTTCGTTTCGAGTAATGAACCCCATTGAAGTCAATGGGCGACCCGAGCATTTTTGTATATCGCCGATGCTCGCTAAGGTTTTCATGTGTGAAAATCTGGGCAATTCAAGAAAGTGATGAGAACGACACAGAAACGGATAGGGCAGGCGAGGGGCTACATGTTGGGCTGCATCTCAAGTTCCCAGGTCCCACTATTAAGCCACAATAGCGGCAAGAGTGCCCCCCCCCCAACAACTTTGACTTCTGAAAAGCCCTCATTAGCAATGGATACCTTAGCTAAGCACCACACTACCTCCAACAAAGCACAATCACTGCCTGCATGACACTCCGCTGCCACTTCTCCTGGGTTACATGCTGCCCAACCGCCCATTTCAGTAATAGTAGCAGTCAAGACAGGCCCCAGTAACAATTCCAAAGCAGCAGTATAGGGGGAGCACAGTATTAGTTCCATTTCAGTAGTAGTAGCAGTCTAGACAGGCCCCAGTAACATATCACTAGCAGCAGTATAGGGGGAGCACAGTCTTAGTTCCATTTCAGTAATAGTAGCAGTCAAGACAGGCCCCAGTAACAATTCCGAAGCAGCAGTATAGGGGTAAGTATTAAGTCTTTTTAGTAAGTATTTTGCTTCAATTTTTTAAAATGGTGAGGTGAAAAACCAGACAGACACCTTATGCAGCGTATATATGTATACTCTTTCCCTCTGGCGGGATGACGGCGATCATGTAACGGACACAGCAGAGCAAGCCTGCTGTAACGCTTAGCTGGCTAATAATGAGTGACTACTACCCCCAGCAGACACGCAGTAAACTGTACACGGTCACAGGCTTGGCTGGGTAATAATGAGCGACTACTACCCGCAGCAGACACGCAGTAAACTGTAGACGGTCACAGGCTTAGCTGGGTAATAATGAGCGACTACTACCCCCAGCACACACGCAGTAAACTGAAGACGGTCACAGGCAGCCCAAATATAGTATTGTTTTCCAATTTTTTGGAAAAAGCCCACTGCCTATATAGCCAGTATACCTCTTTCCCTGTACCACTGTCCCTGCCTCACCAGTACTGCCCCTATACTGAGTAAAATGACTGCAGACTGAGGACGCTATGGTCTGCACGCCCGATATACAAAAAAAAAAGGGGAAAACTGCTAAAAGCAGCCTCAACAGTACTGCACACGGTCAGATGTGTCCCTAAGAAGGACCGTTGGGGTTCTTGAAGACGAAGATAACAATCTCCCTATAGCAGCTACAGCAGGATGACACTTTCCCTAATGTCTCTCAGCGTGCATCTGTGGCGAGCCGCGGCCGGTCCCAGTTTATATACTCGGGTGTCACCTGATCTCCCCAGCCACTCACTGCAGGGGGGTGGGATAGGGCTGGAACGTCACAGGAGGACGTTGTAATGCCTTCCCTGTGTTTCTATTGGCCAGAAAACGGCGCAAACTTTTCTGGGAAGAAAATGGAAGTGACTCGAACACCGCGTGGTGCTCGTCTCGAGTAACGAGCATCTCGAGTACCCTAATGCTCGAACGAGCATCAAGCTCGGACGAGTACACTCGCTCATCTCTACACCCTGACACTTGCGGTACAGAAACTGTGACACATTGAAAATTGATGCAAATAACAATATCACATACACTTGGGGTACATGACCATGACAATTCGGGTACAAAATGATGACATTCTGATACTTGGGGTACAGGAAAATGACAATTCGGGTACAAAATGATGACACTCTGATACTTGGGGTACAGGAAAATGACACACTCATAGTTGGGCTGAGAAGATAATGATACCCTACACTTGGTGTACATAGCAATGACCTACTGATATTGGGACACAATTCTAATTGCCAAAGGCAAAAAATGCCCATACCCTAAAATATCATATAAAGTGTCACTATAGTCTTGGCTTTTGCTTCCCCTGAGGACGCCGCAAGACTAAACATGTTGGCGTGGCTATGGAGCTTTTAATATATATATATATTGTATATGCACAGTTGCACACATGATACTGGTTGATGACTGCCGGTTACATCTCATTGGTACCACCATTTGCCCCTTTATTTTAAATATCATTTGATGCGGTACTTGTTGTTTTTTTGAATAATAATGTATTTCGATTGTATTTTAGGGGATATTATTACTTATCGGTATTTTTTACCTTTGGCAATCAGAACTGTGTTTATATACCGGAGTATTCCTAGGGCAATTTCATAATATATATACACTGATATTTGGGGTACCAGACTGTGACACACTGGTACTTTGGGGCCATGAAAAGGACAAACTTATACTTAGGTTACAGGACAATGGCAGATTGACACTTGGTGTGTATAGCAGTGGCACAATGATATTTGGCGTACAGGACAATGACACACTGGTACTTGGGGTCCATGAGAATGACAAACTGATACTTGGGATATAGGACAATGGCATATTGACACTTGGTGTATGTAGCAATGGCACAATGATATTCGGATACAAGACAATGACGCACTGACACTTGGGGTACAGCACAATGACACACTGATACTTGGGGTGCAGGATAATGACACACTGATACTTGTGGTACAGGACAATGACACACTGATACTTGGGGTACAGGACAATGACACACTGATACTTGGGGTACAGGATAATCACACACTGATACTTGGGGTACAGGACAATGACACACTGATACTTGGGTACAGGACAATGACACGCTGACACTTAGGGTACGGGACAATGACACACTGATACTTGGGTTACAGGACAATGACACACTGACACGTGGGGTACAGGACAATGACACACTGACACGTGGGGTACAGGACAATGACACACTGATACTTGGGGTACAGGACAATGAGACACTGATACTTGGGGTACAGGATAATCACACACTGATACTTGGGGTACAGGACAATGACACACTGATACTTGGGGTACAGGACAATGACACACTGATACTTGGGCTACAGGACAATGACACACTGACACTTAGGGTACAGGATAATGACACACTGATACTTGGCGTACAGGACAATGACACACTGGTACTCGGGGTCCATGAGAATGACAAACTGATACATGGGGTACAGAAGCATGGCATATTGACACTTGGTGTACATAGCAATGGCACACTGACATTTGGGGTATAGGACTATGTCAGACTGGTACTTGGGGTAATTTGGGGCAGTATGTCTATATCCTGGTATTCCAAGGCGCAGTCTCTTGTTTGCTCTCCTCCGATGACTCTCACGTGCTGATTTCATGTTTAGCTGCCATCTCTTGTTTTTCCCAAACACACAGTTTGTGATTCTTCCTTGGCGATCTGCCAGTCTTGGCGCCCCAGGTGGGCTCATATTCCTTAAAAGTTCTCCGAGGAGCAGATGTTAGACTCTGCATACAACAAAACCCCATCAAATAGACCTGAGAAGATCCCTGTTGACAGAGTCTGGAAGTGTGTGAACATTTTGGAGCATTTGCATGTCTGCCGTGCTAATCAGCGGCGAGGTGGTCTGCGCTCGGGGCGAGATAACAATGGTTTTGTTGCGCTCAGCGGGAGAGGTGCTCAAAGCCAAGTGCACAGTTTTGTTCCTGTCTGCGGCCATCTTGATATTATGTAGTTATCTGTGTATTTACAAGGTAATTAGTCAGGCAGATGCTTAGAGCAGCACGCAGCAGAGCTGTGTTTGTCAGCACTCATTTTTTTGTTTTTATAAACAATTCCCCCTTGAAATGTTTTGCGCAAATATTGAATGTAAGGAATAATGTGTCACTTGGTGGAAGCAACAGGACGGCGAGGATCATCGTGTCTCACAGCAGATACTGAGGGGGGGGAGCAGTCAACTTTTCAAGAAATACTTGAAACATTGGGTTGACCTTAAAAAATGTGATATCAATTTCAATGCAGTTGTGTATCTAAGCCTATCATGTGATACTGCTTAATGAACCATTGTATCTAAGCCTTTCACATGTGATACTATCAAATGAGCCAGTGTAATGCTCCGTTTAATGGTTTCATTGGATGGCTGTGATTGGTGCATCGAACGATAGCTCTGATTGGCAGACCCGGCTGACATTTAGCGGCCTCAGCCAATCAGAGCAAACTCTTGCTGGAGGCGGGGATTTCCATCCCAGCCACTAGCAATAGATGCTTTGTTGGCCATGGCAAGTGGCCGGCAGCCAGCACAGAGCTCCGGAGAGCAGCGGTGGGATCCCAGACGGTGCCAGCTAGGTGAGTCTTAATTTCTGGGTTGAAGACGCTGCATTTTGACGCTTGTGTGAGCAGCCCCAATGAAGTGAATGGGAGCGTTGTACAGTGTTTAGCACGGTGCTGAAAAGGCAGCGCTAAACGCTGTGCAAAAACGTCTGTGTGAAGAAGGTCTAGGGGGCCAACGGTTAGTTCATGAATAAGCAAATGCTTGAAACGGGTCCAATTGGGGACCGAAACAGCACACTTTTTTGTACTATGGGAGAATAAATTTACTTTTATTTTCTACACCCATTGATGCTGCCACGTCTTCTACTTATATGATACTACAATACGGAGGAAGTCCAGGCTCCGTGTGGCTGTTGCATCAACTAGAAGGTCTGACCACAGGCGTGGTATGCCTTATGTGCTGTTGGCATATCTGTATATCCACCAGCAGAATAGTGAGTACAGCTCTGGAGTATAATACTGGGTGCAACTCAGAATCAGAACAGGATAAGTAATGTAATGCATGTACACAGTGACTCCTCCAGCAGAATAGTGAGTGCAGCTCTGGAGTATAATACAGGATGTAACTCAGGATCAGTACAGGATAAGTAATGTACAGATAGTCCCCGACTTGCGAACATTCGACTTACGAATTTCGCTAGATACGAACTATCTGTATTGCACAGTATGATGTAATGCTATGGCATTACATCATACTGTGCAGGGACCGGACAGGCTTCTATCAAGCCTGATAGAAGCCTGTCCGGTCAGATCGCGGCTGCTGGGCACCTGGGGGCCTTCTGAAAGGCCGTAGGGCTGTCTATGCAGAGCGCCTAGCAAGCCGTGCGCTTGATAGGCACTCTGCATAGGCAGCCCTGGGGCCTTTCAGGAGGTCCCCGGCTGCCTAGCAACCACACAGCGTCCCGCGATCTTATCGTGGGACACTGTATGGGCCCCCTGAGCGTCCGGTGCCGGCTGTTTCTTACAGCGGGCACCCGGCGGCAGCAGTTCCGACGAGCCGCGCCGCTCGTCAGAACTGTTAACACTTTAAACACTGCTGTCAGAGCGGTATTTAAAGTGTTAACAGTTCCGACAAGCGCCACGGCTCGTCGGAACTGCTGCCGCCGGGTGCCCGCTGTAAGAACAGCCGGCACCCGACGTTGTATGGAGCAGGATCCGAACGCGATCCCCTCCATACAACCATTTGTTCGACTTGCGAACAAAACGGACTTGCGAACGGGCTCCCGGAACGGAACCTGTTCGCAAGTCGGGGACTAACTGTATGTACACAGTAACTCCAGCAGCAGAACAGCGAGTGCAGTTCTGGAGTATAATACAGGATGTAACTCAGGTTCGGTAGGGTAAGTAATATATTTAGGCCTCATGTCCACGGGGAAAATCAGGCCTGCCACGGATTCTATATGTAGAATCCGTAGCGGGTCCCTCCTGCCCTGCGGACATGATGCCTAAAAATAATAATAAACTCACCTGCTCCGGGCAATGCATGTCTCCCCTTCTTCGCGACCGAATCTTCTTTCTTTGGCCCGGCGGATGTGCTCGGCACGGCCGCAGCGTGCAGCGCATGCGCCGGGCACATCCGCCAGGCCGAAGAAAAAAGATCCGGCTGCGAAGAAGGGAAGAACCGCATCGCTCGGAGCAGGTGAGTTTAATTCTGGTACGGGTCTCCCGCGGATCTGGACGGCTTCCATAGGCTTCAATAGAAGCCTGCGGGAGCCGTCCCCACGGGAGACCCGCACTAAAATGGAGCATGTCCATTTTTTTTCCCGCACGCGGATCCGCGCCTGACGGGAAAAATGACATCCGCAGATATTTAACTACCTGCGGGTGTCCAATGCATCCCTATGGGGTGCGGATCCGCGTGCGGGAGAACCGCTGCAGATTTAAAGCCCGTGGACATGAGGCCTTACACTCTGATCCCCACCAGCAGAATGGAGTTTTAAGAGATGTTACATTTCTATTTCTAGACAGGATGCTTATGTGTCTATTTGTGTTGTTAAACAGGAGGAACATGTATGAATTTGCACCATATCTGTGTCATCTGTTGTACTGAGACGATTGGAGTATACCTTGGTCAGCCCCATGATAAGACATCCTTCTCTACATGAGGCGACTGGTGTCCTTATAGAAAGGGAGAACCGCAGAGCGTGTAACAACTGCGTAGCGGAAAGTGAAATCGTCTGTGTGGGCGGTGGAGGAGAGATTACGGCTGTCACTGTGACAAAACGAATGTCATTTTTACCTGACTGTAATAAGCGGGATGGATCCCCTTTCCGTCTGCCTCTCAAGCCTTCAGTAGGTGAATTGAAGGGGTGTTTATAGTAAGACAGGCCAGAGAGGATGAACGGTGACAGCGGCACAGTCGGAAAAAAATGACGACATTTCCCTAAACACGGTGTGTAAAATGGTAATTATCCACGGGGTATGACAGCTGGCACTTAGCACCGAGGAGAAGGCAGAGGAGAGAGCAGGAATCCATCTCCTTGTCTTAATTTTCATCTCATAGATACAGAGAAAGAAGAAAAAAATAAATACGAAGATTGCAGGTTATAAAGAATGCGGGTCACTGCTGCCGCGGGCTGCGGCGAGGCGATAAAAACAGAGCAGCTCGCTGTCTATTGTACTTATAAACTATTATATTATCACCGCAGTTTATGATTCCAGACCATTGTGTACGGAGCAATTTACAAGGGAAGGCAATAAAATCTTAATGAATCCCTGTGCACGCAATTGGCTCAAGGCTCTGTGGGTCCTGAACCGGCGCGATCAATTCGTACATTTACAGCAGAGGAAAAATGACTGCGGGCGGTGGAGGGACACAAACAGCGAATGGGATGCAACTGGTGAGAGCAAGCAACTGGCAAAGCCTGAAAGGCAGGACAGACTAAACACCCGGAGGGATAGGTAAGGGGTCCCTGGACCCCCAACTCATAAGTCATAGATTATAGGATGACTCTTCCACCCTTTAATTAGGGTACTTATAACACGTTAATCCGAATAGAATGTGAGGAAAGCATTAAGGACTGACAGAAAGGAAGAAGCTTGGGGGAAAAAAAGCAGAAGAGGAGTTGTGGTCAGAGGCGTAACTTGAAGCTCCCGGGCCCTAATGCAAAACCTGTAACTGGGCCCCCAACTATAATGCTTTATTCATAATACTGGGCTCCCTATATGGAGAAGAGAGGCCTTATGGGCCCCCTAAGACTCCTGGGCCCGGGTGCAACCGCATCCCCTGCATCCTCTATAGCTACGCCCCTGGTTGTGGTTGGAGTATAATTCTGCACAACAATAGTAATTTACATGCTAGGTTAAAACATGCCGCCCAACTCTTGAGCAGTGAAAGAAGGGACAAGTGTAGGAGGACAGCTTCTCAAATTCGAGATGGTCCCGTAGAATCCGGAACAGTTGAGAGGCCTGGGTTCAGATCATAGCTAGATCTTACTTTATTTGCTGACCTAGCCCTCATTCTAAATACGCTAGGCTAGAAGAGCACAGTTTCCTGTTGGCAACTTTCTTGGCATATGACTTGCCTAAGCTACACCTTTGGTGAAGTGACTCTTCCTAGACGGTTGCAATGGGTGTTATAAGCGGTTTTAAACCAATCTTTGTGGCCCCTAAAAGAAGAAGATTATTCAGAACTGAGAGAGCAAAATATTGTAGGATTTACACTATCCAACCAATGGTAATTGTAGATGAAGAAGAATCAATAGTACTATTTATTTCCATAGGCTAATACTTAGTTGGGCTCCTTTGGTTCTAATGACATCAGATACTCGCTCCGGATACCACAGCAAATACAGCCCATAGGACATGCATTGAAAAAAATGCATTTCCATGCCCACAAGCCGAAATCAACTGCAATATTTGTTGGTTTGAAATCACGACAAGTCCTATTTCAGTGCAAGGCTCGCACAGCCGTGTCATCCCTGACGCGCCGGCTCTGCACTGCGCACGTGTGGCTGTGTGCCAGCTCCACATCCACAGTGCAGAGTGAAGATGCCGGACAGGTAAGCCGGAGGTGACTGCAGGGGCACAGGGTCGCATCCCGCTGCAAGAATCTCGCAGTTGGAATCAGACCCAGCCGTCTGCATTCGGCCTTCAGTTGACATTTCCCTCCATCCATCCTGCAAATGTTTGGCAAACTCTCAAGGCAGATGGAAGGCTAGTTGTAGACAATATTAAAAGTGGAGACCAAAATTCTGACTTGTTATACCAGCACAGTCATGTTCCAGCACTCAGTACATTAAAACGCCAGTACTAGCGGCTAATACTATTGCTCGTATAATAGCACCCCTATACACACACACATAAATAAGCTGTATATACCCCTTTGCCACATGTGGAACTTTAATCCGTAATGGAGGAGTAGGCAACCAACTACAGTTGGAGTAAAGAAGAGGCTTCTCACTGTTTCTTGACTGCCGCTGGAAACATCCGCACCTCCTTCCCGAGTTAGGTGCTGTGATGACCACCGTACAATTGCAAGTGAAGTTAAATCTGGGATTGTTTTTGGCAGTCGTGGGCCCCCTGGGATAGCTGAAACCTGGACGGCCGCCCAAACCATTATAATCCTGGTATCTAATATGACACAAGTTGCATTACTGGGCTGAAGCAAGGAGGAGGTGGAGCTATATATATTTCTTGCCGTTATGCCCCTTGTTATGTAGTTCTTTCAATGTTATGAGTTGCTCTTCTTCACTGTCCTTTGCCTGCCTTCTCTCTTTGAGCTTTTCAGCTGCAAGCCTGCGTCACTGCCTGACCAAGTATAGATGGTGCCACAACTAAACAACACTGATAGTGCTAATCAAAAGCCGGCCCTGAGAAGATGCATCGGGCCATCTACAATGGTGCAAGGAACATCATCATTGGACAGCTGAGAGTGGAAGAACGTTCTATGGAGCAATGAATCACACTACTCCATCTTCACATCAGATGGCTGTACCTGGGTATGGAGGAGCCTAGGGAACACTTTTTTTGCGAAGGTTCCGTCATGGTCTGGGGATGTTTTACGTGGCATGGTCTCGGTCCGTTGGTTGTAATGGCAAGAACCATGAACACAGAGGTGTAACTGCACATTCTAGATAATAATGTGCTGCTGACAATGTGACAATATTCTGGAAATGGTCAGTAATACTTCCAACAAGACAACGTTGCCTTGTCACAAATCAAACACGGTTTTATGTTGGTTTGAGGAGATGGATGTTCCATGATTGGACAGGAAATAAAAAACAACATCCATCTTTTTTGAGAGAACTCACCAGATATTTTCAAGAGGAATGGAGGGAAATACCAGCTGAACAGTATCAGATGTTATAAACTATGCCATGGAGAGTATTTGATGTCTTTAGGGCCAGAGAAGGCCACACAAAGAATTAAAATATGTAAATTAATATAACTTTTCATTCTTGCTCAGATGTAGCATTACTTGGACAGGATAGTGTATCATGAGGGCTCAGTCACACGGGCGCATCAGCACCCGTACACCGGCGCCGATGCGCCTGTGTGACTGACAGTTAGAAGACGGCCGTACCTGAAGACGGCCGTCTCTCTCCAGCGCTGATCATAGAACACATGACCGGCAATGGAGCCGGTCACATGTTATTCCTCCCGGCGCTGCAGAGAGGCGGACGTCTTCAGGCACGTCCGTCGGCTGGCTGCAGTCACACGGGCGCCGAGGCGCCCGTGTGACTGAGGCCTAACTCAGAAACAGCTGCAAGAAAAAGTAAGAGAACCCTTCGTAATTACCTTCATTTCTGCATGAGTAACTAATAAAATATCTGTGGAAGGACACCAAAAAACATGGCCAGACTTAATTTTAATCAAGACCACCAAAATGTTTCTTGGAAAGTATTCTATGGACAGATGAGACAAAATATTTTAGAAGAAATGTGCAAGACTGTTTAGAGGAAAACGAACTCTAAAGACCAACACCAAAACTTCATCTAACTGTGAAGAATGGTGGAGGGAACATCATGGATCAGGACGGCTTTGCTGCCTCAGCACTCTAAGGTGGATCAGAACATTTTACAGGAAAAAGTAATGGTGGACGTCCATGACCTCAGGCTGAAGAGACATTAGCTGATGCAACAAGACAATGACCCAAAGTACACAAGTAAATCAATCAAAGAATGGATGAAATAGAAGATTTGTGTTTTAGAATGGCCGAGTTAGAGTCCTGACATTAATCCTATGGAGATGCTGTGGCCTGACCTAAAGAGGACGGTGCACACAAGGTATCCCAGAAATATTGATACCTTGGTGCAGGGAGTAATGGTGGCAAAACCCTCATCAACACTGTGCACTTCTTATGTTTGGTCAAGGTTGCGGCTGCTAAAGCGGGGTTTACAGGTTAATGAATTGAAGGTTTCACTTGCTTTTTCTCTTTGCACTATACAGTATGTGATTACTCAATGTGCTCAGTAAAGACATGAATGGTACAACTGTTTGTGTTTAACTATAATTGTGAATTAGCTAACAATCAGACTACAGTTTATTAGCAATCAATGCGGAAATCCAAGTAATTTCAAAGGGTTCATTACGTTTTCTTACAATTGCATAGAGTATATACTTAGTGGTGACATTTGCATTGCCGAGAGTTCAACCACACAACATACGCAAAGGGTTATTCTCATAGAGTTTTAGGGGTTTTTTTCCAAATTCTCTGTTCTTGTTCCATATTCTAAAAATATATCATCTTTCTATTGTCCAAGCATGTGCCTGAGTGGTTATAGGATATGTTACCATAGAATATGTGGGTTCTATATAGTTATCTAGTCAATAAAACAATGGAAAACTCAAGAAACAGAGCAACATATATGGAAATAGTAACAACAGTAGTAGGACAACGGGTTAAGCCTATGTTCCTATTTCAGGTTGGAGGTTCTACCTCTAGGACTTCAACCTATTGAGAAAATGAGTCATAAATCTTTGATAAGTCAAGGTCTCATGCTCAAAGTTTAAGAACGGAGGTGCTAGAGGTGCATTCCTCATCAATTGAACATTTATGAGACCCCCCTCCACCTATTTAACTTTGATGTCGAAGATGGGAAAAAGCCTTTAACAAGATTAAGCTTGTCTGCCCCCACATCACCCACACATACAGCAAGTTAATGGTTGGAGGTACAAAGCTGCTGTCATTAAATCCTATATGCATGGCGTTAAACCCCCGAATTTGAGTTATTGTTATATATTAGGTTTCTCGTCTCTTCCCTTTACGTCTAACAGTGAAAAATGACTTTATAAAAACATATAAGTGATTTATGGTCTTCCCATTGACTTACGAAAGCTTTTTCTCTCCCACTTTTTTTTCAAGAACTAGCCAATCCATCTATTTTAATGCAATAACAATAGCTTACACGAATAATTTACTGCGGCTATTCCATGATGCATAATTACTCGATAAAACATATGTAGAGAACCATTTACACTGTCTGGAATCTAATTCATTGGGCGCTACACTTACTTCTATAAAGGACAGAAAGGTCAGAGGTCTGGATGGAATAAGCTAATTGTATTTGTTTTTCAGCTCATATTTGGTCCAGAATAATCTGCATTTATACCTCATTATACATTATGGAATATTATTTGTTTCTAAACTTTCTTCATCTACTCTAAATGCCAAATATAAAGAATTATGAACACATTGCAGGAGCACGGTTCTCATCAGCACAAGATCATGGTGGCCACGAACACCAGCTTTCCATTGGTTGTTTATGGTCTTATTACGTGGTCCTACTCAATAACTGAAGAAGATTTGGGTCCTCAATGGGGTAGACATACTGTACAAAAGGCATCAGAGGCCTATCTTGATTCAGTAGGTATAAAGAGAACTATAGGCCATGTAAAGCTTCTTTGGGAAATTTGGTATGCAAATGAGAGATGGTGTTGAAGAGACATTATACCATCTCCCATTTGCAGACTTATGGTGAAATATGGTGGAAGATATTAAGTTAACATTCCCAGAAAGCTCTATTCATATTAGCATCATGGCTTTCGTGGCTTCAAACACTGTCCTAGATCCATCATATGACGGATTCCCATGTTGACCTACAGACCTTAATTGACTTTTATTCCATTGGGTTCTCTTAAGGATTCTGTAGCCTTCAGAGAAAGAGAAGCACAGACAAGAGACTCTGAAGGAAATGTAAACAATAGAGGAGATATTAAACAATGCCAAGATACCAGAGCTCAGGTATTTCTGTCACTCCCCATAGAGTGCTGACTGTGCATGCTGGGCCAGCGCTCTATTCAGAGTGATGTCAATACTGGGGAAGAAAAAACCCCCGCAGTGGCAAAAGAACAGAACACAGTAATCCTGTTCTTGAGATTGGCAGAGGTCTCAATGTTGAGATCCCCACCAATCCGCAAGTTATCCCCTATCCACAGGATAGGGGATAACTTGATATTCTGGTAAAACCCCTCAAAAAGCCTTTTACATGGCTTTACGATTGGGCACAAACGTTGATTAAACTGATATTGGTCCATGTCAATGTGCAGTCATCAGCAGACACTCATTTGTCGGTTAATCTCATTTATGTGAGTGTAAAAATGTAAATGTGTAAATGTTGGGATGTGCAGCCGACCAACAATAGCAGAATGGAGATAAATGATTGTAGTAATGATTGTTTGTCCTTATACTGAAGATGCTCTGCCCTTTTGGACAAAAAGAAATGGCACTTACCAACATGCTCATTGTCGGTCAGCACTTGTTGGCATAAGCAGGTGATCGGCCCATGTAAAAGAACCCTTATTGGATGGTCCAATCCAACAGCTAGTCAGATCCAACTTCCCTTATGTTTTCTATAAGAAATTCTAAGAAAGGTCCCTAAACAGGGACCTGAAAGAGTGAATACAGAATTCCCAAATAAATGTGTTTTCAATACCATAAATAGTAATCTTTAAGACTGGCCATCTATTTTGGCCTTAGCTGGTAGAACAATCCAACAAATGAACAATTCGATTATCAATGGAGAGAAAATAAAGCTCTAGTGACCATTATAAGACCTCTTTACAAGAAATATTCCTTTATAGTAACATAGTATGTTAGGCCAAAAGAAGACAATGTCAATCTAGTTCAGCCTGTTTCCACCCTCACTTGTTGATCCAGACGAAGGCAAAAATACCTCAATGAGGCAGAAGCCAATTTAGCCCATATAGGGGAAAAATTCCTTCCCGACTCCATAATGGCAGTCAGAATAATCCCTGGATCAATGTTTTGAAAGTTCCCACCCGACTCAAAGACCCGGATCAACAAACCCATTGATTATTTAATGTCTACATCCTGTAATATCATAGCGCACAAAAAATACGTATAGTCCCCTATTAAACTCCTCTATGGATTTTGCCATCACCACGTCCTCAGGCAAAGAGTTCCACAGTCTAACTGATTTTACAGTAAAGAACCCCCTTCTGTGTTGGTGACGAAATCTTCTTGCTTCTAGATGTAGAGGATGCCCTCTTGTTACCGTCGTAGTCCTGGGTATAAACAGATCATGGGAGAGATCCTTGTATTGCCCCCTGATGTATTTATACATAGTTATTTGATCGCCCCTTAACCGTCCTTTTTCCAGGGTGAATAATCCCTATTTTGATAGCCTCTCTGGGTATTCCAGTCCTCCCATTCCATTTATTAATTTAGTTACCCTTCTTTGAACCCCCTCAAGCACTGCAACATCTTTCCTAAGTACCGGTGACCAGAACTGTACACAGTATTCCATGTAAGGCCTGACAAGTGGAAGAATAATGTTCTCATCCCTTGCACCTATACCTCTTTAAATGCACCCCAAGACTTTATTTGCCTTTGCAGCAGCTGACTGGCATTGATTGCTCCAGTTAAGTCTACAGTCCACTAGTACCCCCAGGTCTTTTTCCATATCACTTTTCCCTAGCAATACATCATGTTAGACAATCGTCATAACATGTCAACATTTGGAAGGACAGAATTCTGTGTTCTTGGGAGTTGGACAGAATCTATGTCTGGTTGTGCTTAGCCAATCTAAAAATTTCACACTATCAGTAAAGATAATGATTCATCAATGACAACTTTATAGAATGTAAGATAGAAAGCCACAAACATGTTAAAATGATTGACCCAATGTGTTCTGTATACAAGCAAAGAAGAGAAAAACTAGGAGCGGGCGACCAAAATAATAGAAAGCAATATGGAAAATAACAATTGTTACATCAGGCACTGATTCAAAGGAGAAAGAGCAAAACAATGTTCTCATACACTAGTAACTACTATAAGTTTAGGAGAATCATATGAGTTCCCCTTCCTCGGGAGTTACATTTAATACACTGATTCCATAAAACACATCGAGGATTTGTGCATTCAATATAGGGCTTTACTTGGCCATATGAAGATCCTACCTATTATTATGTTCAAGGTTCTCCTGGACTTCTATGGGGTTCTTAGGGGTTTGAGAAGATTGTTCTCCTCTCCTCCCTTTGAGTAAATGTTTGATATACCAGCTATCATTCTCCATATAGTTAGTATTATGTCAGTCCTCTAGTGCCCTTTCTTATTTTTGCTCTTCTTCGCTTGTATATGCAACAACCATCTGCATGAATTGTGGTTAGTGACTGTAACCCTTTGTAGAAGAAGGACCCACCCTTTGTGTTAAGTGGTACTTGCATGCACTGCCTACTTGGATTTAGGGTGGTACCAATGGTACCAAAGTGTTCTGCAGACAGGTAGGTCACAGGTAGCTATTATATTTGCCCAAACTATATTTATTCATGTCCAATTGGGGGTGAGACATCTACTATGTCATGGGAAAGCCAACACTGGGTTAAAAAGGGGCTTTAGTGGGCTACCTCATCCAACCTGTAGACCATTGGATGGCTATCCCTGATCCAGACTGAAAACCTTGTCTTTCCAATGAAAAAGTTTGGTGACAAACAAGTTTGCAGCAATTTTTTTATGAAGTTTAATGCATCAGCCTCGACATTGACATAGACAGTGCAGGATTTAATAGGCTAAATTCTACTGATCGATGTTTTCTTCTTAAACTACAGACGTGGCATATGTATTATTAATTAGACTTCAAATAAATGGGAACATTGTGATCTGAAGCTTGAAATAGATTTCACTGGATTTATTTAAATTTTTACATTATTTGAGACACTCATCCATGTAACGTCTTACAGAGATGCATTAACCCCTTCCATGAAAAAAATGAAAATAAAAAATCAATGTAGGTTTACCAAGTGTGGGAATTGGAAATACGATTTTTATGGGCCTTATATATAATTTCTAGAAAAACAAATATAATAAGTCTATGAGTAAAGCCTATGCAGAAGAAAAAAAAAAGGTAAAATGTAATTATATAGGAAATACTCTTAAGCTAATTGGTAAATGCATTTTAAAAATTTGATTTTGGGAAATATATACCATACCTCAGGGACAAGCACAGAATAATTTTCTCCTGTGCACAGTGGCGCACCCTGCTGAGTAATACACTTTGTATATGCTGCCAAGAAGAGTGGGGGAATGGATGGGACTACTGTTCTGAGTACAAGAGTTGATTACAATAAATGAAGACTACTCAAGAATCTAAACTACACCAACACAAAGCTACCCATCACGGACAAGAACTATGACTGCTATTTTAATGTCTGCTTTGTACAAAAATGCAACTACTATTATACTGCTCCCTAAATACAATAATATAACTAGTATAATACTGCTCCCTAATTACAAGAATATAACTACTATAATACTGCCCCTATGCACAAGAATATAACTACTATAATACTACCACCTATGTACAAGAATATAAGTACTATAATACTGCCCCCTATGTGCAAGAACATAACTATTATAATACTGCCCCCTATGTACAAGAATATAACTACTATAATACTGCCCCCCTATGTACAAGAATATAACTACTATAATACTGCCTCCTATGTACAAGAATATAACTACTATATTACTGGCCCCTATCTACAAGAATATAACTACTATAATACTGCCCACTATGTACAAGAATATAACTACTATAATACTGCCTCCTATGTACAAGAATATAACTACTATAATACTGCCCACTATGTACAAGAATATAACTACTATAATACTGCCTCCTATGTACAAGAATATAACTACTATATTACTGGCCCCTATCTACAAGAATATAACTACTATAATACTGCCCTCTCTGATCAAAAGTATAACTACTAGTTGGACATCAACGCAGAGAGATGCTTGTGGCCAGAGTTCTGCCAGAAGAGGGGAATCCCGGTTCATTCCCTTCTGTGGTGCCCACTGAGCACGATGGTCATCACCAGAGTGAGCTATGGACAAATCTGCTCACCAAAGCTCCAGAATCATTTGTGGGACTGTGGCCTAGTTCTAAGCCTGCAGTCAAGTGCGGTCCGAAAATATAGCCTTCAGCTGCATGCTAAGAACTAGGCCCCCCGCTAAGCAAACTTGTTTCAGCATGAACCATGAAAGCATCCCAGCAGTGGTTGTCGGCGGAAGCATTAGGCAGAAAAAGGGAAGTCCCCATGGTGACCCTGGGAGTAGACAACTCTCCTTACCCACGTGTTGGGTTCTTGGGGCTTTGCTATAGATGGGGCTCCTCCCCATCTGCTTTATTGCTGGTTTGGGTGACAGGGAGCATGCCCATGTTTGGATTTCCTGGTGAGTGGGCTCCATTTCCAGGTGCCTTTTGGGGATTTTAAAGAAAAGGGAAGTTATGGTATTCTATTGGGTCCCTTGTATGGAAGAAAGGGAGGTGAAAGTAATAGGACATCTGGAAAATGTGTTTCTGGGCACGATGCATCTACAACACATGAAAATTACATTATGGATCATTTATGGCTCCAAAACATGACCAATCAAATCAGTTCTTACCATTTTTAAAAAAATGCATAGCAGACATTCTTGACTCATTTGTTCATGTGCCATGAAAGTAAATTCCGGTAGATAAATACATTTCTATATTCTACAAAGAGAATGCTACCAAACTACAAACAAAATATTTCCAACCTAAAATGGGGCGAAAACGAGCTAAGTTTGCAGCTCCTAGAAAATTTACAGATTTTTTTCCAGCTGGCCCTCAAGGTGCCAATAGAGATACAGACCCCCCATAATCAAAGTCCAGAACAATCTGCAGCGACCTCTCAGGAACAAAGTTCTCCACCATGCCATTTCTCTACTGGCTTTTCCTCTTTTGAGATAGTGGAGCAAACCTTGCCTCCAGAGAAGTTACTAAGAGAGAAATTTTGGGTTTTCTACAGGGCTCTCTCAAGCCTTTCTCAACTTCAATGGTCCCTCTTCAAAAAAGGAACTCATTCTACCACTGCAGATGATCTAACTATGGAGAACCTCTCCTATAATTTACAATCATATCAAGGTACACCTAATCCTTTAACCACTATTACTCTGAAGCAGTTGCTGTTATCTCTTCAAAATGACATTTCCCAAAATATGCCAAAAAAGTCTAACTAACTTCAACGTAATATTGATCATCTTGCCACATGCACAGCACATGGCAAACAAAAGATGGGCGAAATTTCCACTGCCCAAAATGAGTTGGTAGATGCTCACAATGCCATGGAAGAAAAGAGAACTTGTCTTTGCAAAAAAGTCACCGACTTCGAGGACAGGTCATGAAGAAGCATAAAATTCCACGGGATTCCAGAATCAGTGTCTCTTATTGACCTCACTCATTCAAACTCTTTAAAACTTTTATTCCACAGGAAATAGGGATGGAAGTTACTACTGACAGAGCACACAGAACTCCTAAAGCCTGTTCCATCCCAGAGGCTGCTCCATGCGACGTCCTAGCCGGAATTCACTTTTATCAGATCAAGGAGAAACTTCTAAACAAAGAAAGACAGAGGATCTCTGCTAGGCCCAGATAATGCCACACTGATGTTCCCTGATCTTTCTTCAGCAACCTTACAACTCTGCCACTTTTTACCAGTTACTCCTGCTTTTTGTCGTGCCAATGGTAACTATAAAAGGGGCTTCCCTGCCAAACTTCTCATCTAAAGAAATGGTACGTCCTATGTAGCAGCTTCTGTGTCAAATCTCGTTCCCCAAGAACCCAACACGTGGGTAAGGAGAGTTTTCTACTCCCAGGATCACCATGAGGACTCCCTTTTTTCTGCCTAATGCTCCCGGCGACAACCACTGCTGGGATGCTTTCATGGGACATTCCTGTTAATGAAGCAGCACTTTCTTCAATAAGTAGCCCCCCACCTGGGATTACACAAGATTGGTCTTCTGCCTTCAAGAATGGTCGTACCTAACAGAATTTATTCTAACCGTATTTTGTTGATAATGTTTTCTACTTTAATACTGATCTGCCTTACGGAGCTATTTATTATGCTTGGATATGTTAGTACCCCCAAATTATTATTAATCGTCCGTGCCATGTGCACTAGGTGATTGCTAATCTATTGTTTTTCAGTTTTCTTATTTTTCTCCTTTGCTTGTTATATTACTGGGAGGTCTTTCTTTATCCTATGTGTCTGCCACGAAGACATTGCGGCTTTTTTTCTTGATTTATATATCATACCTATTAATACTTCATTACGGTAAATGTTAAGGGTTTGAATAGTCCATTTAAATCCAGTTCGCTATGCATTGAAACCCTCACTCTGTGGGCATAGTGAATTGCGTAAATAGCAAATTGGGGTGACTTTAATTATAGATCCAACTCTGGATTCCACTTCTGAACTTCGATTTTCTTGTCCTATACTGTAGTGCCACTCTTGCAAAAAGAGGGATTGTGCGATGTCTGGCGCTGTCTTCATGGCTCAGAGAGAGACTATACTTTATCTTTGCTTCATTTTACCTATTCTAGAATTGTGTTTTTTCTTAGATACCAGAGGATTGGAAGAGGTTATACGGTCCAAGATCCAAACCATCGCCTGGTCAACTCATGTGCCTGTGTCCTTGTCACTAAACAAATGGTTCCTTTATCTCCTTTCTTTCCCTTGGAGATTTAATGAATATTTTCTTTCCCACCCAGAATATGAATCTAATTTTAAAACGGAATTAGAAATGTTTTTTACCATGAATTTTCTATCAGTTTATAGTGTTTTTTTCAGTGTGAAATGCCCATAAAGCCAATACGAGAGGTTTATTCATAAAATACTATTCTAGGGCTAAACGAAAGAGAGTGGAGGAATTAACTTCCCTGACCTCTCAAATTAATACCATTGACTCCTTAAATAATACTAATCCTGCGCCTCAAAGAACAGAAGAGATATTTAAGTTACGGGCCAAGCTTCAGAGTTTTTTTGGCGGTAAAACACAATATTGTTTTTCATAAAGTGAATATGCAATTCTACGCACATGATAATCAAACTGGGGCATTACTGGACAAACAACTTAAAGTCTTACATTTAAGGAAGGATTAGATATCTCTTAGACGCCGGTGGGCATAAAATCACTCACCCTCAAGAGACTTCTAATGCATTTGCCTCATTATTACTCTTCTCTTTTTTAATATAAGAGAATATATAATAGGCATCAGCCAAACAATAGGAAATTTCTGACTTTATCCAGAACAATAATCTCCTGTGCCTGTCACCCGACCAATTAGTGTTTCTTGATACACTGATCTCTGTGTTCCAAGTTTTGGAAGCCATAAAAGCGTTAAGACCTCTCAAATTTCAAGGCTCAGATGTATTCTTTATTGGCCATTAAAATAAAATACTCTTCCCTTTTGGCCCCATATCTGGTGTTGGTGTTTAATGAAGCAATGTTCCTCAGCATCCAACTTTTTTCCATTCTCCCAAAATTGGAGATCAAGTAGGTTTTGTCCAACAAAGGCAGGCTTCCAATAGAACCCGCTGGTTCCTGAACCTCATTAAAATTGGTGAACTTGGTTGCATACCTTCTTTGTTCTTAGCCCTAGATGCAGAGAAAGCATTTGATTGGATTCACTGGGGTTACTTGGTGACTACATTGGGGAAATTTAGTTTCTCAGGTCCCATTAAATCTGTGAACACATAGTTATATTCAGCAGCATCCGCACAGTTGTTTTCATCTGGGTATATATCCCATGTATTTAGAATTTCTAAAGATACTAGACATGGCTGTTCTCTTTCGCCCTACTTATAGAACCTCTACCTGAGTGGATCAGAGTAATAATATTAAAGGAATTCAATGAGGGGAATACAAAAAAGGACTATATGCTGATAATGTCATCTTAGCTTTAATAGACTCAAAAAATTTGATATTATTGGGTAAACAATAGATAATCTCAATTGCTGGGGGTTGGAATTGACAATAAAACTAAGCAACATATAATTAATTTATTCTGGTATGTATGGAAGGATCATTCCATACCTTAACTGAGTATCCATTTAATGAGCCCTAGCTCCTATACATTCACTAAGTTTGCCTATGCTTACTTACATTACAAAACTCTTAAATAACTTCCGTAAACCCTTTATTTTTTAGGTGGGAAGGATAGTTGCGGTTAAAATTGTGATTTTAGCTCGCATTCTTTACACTTTCAGAACTGTAGCGATTTCTATCCCAAACTCCTTCTGTACTAAACTACAGACTAACCTTAACAACTCCATTTGGGGTGGCACTCGTGCTCGAATTGAAAGGCGATATGAAAGCACCTGATAAATGTTATTTTCAGCCAACGATTTTGGACCAAATCAAGTATCGGTGGACATCTTTCTAAGATTGCAACATGCTCTTTAATCCCTAGATGTTCATAAGCCTACTATTCCCAAGTCCACTTTTATTTTTTCTCTTTACCCATTTGGACATCAAAAGGCACCTCTATCTTTTATGATGACCCTTTTCCCCTAGCTTTCCAAAGTAATGGCCCTTTTACACGGGCTGACAGTCTTTCAAACGACAGCATGAGCACTGATGTCACCACTAAGGTCAATATTTTACCAATGAATGGCAGCATAAACGGTAAATAAAAAATGTCAAAAAAGCTTTATTGTTCCATATTAATAAACGCAGACAGGCAACGTTTCGACTTTAATGGTCTTTCTCAAGCCTTCTGGTTCATGGTCCCATATATGGCTTTGCATCTTCCCACTTCACCCTGATTGGGATTTGAAACATAGGTGTGTGCTGCTGGATTTTGTACCTTGCGCGTTCATCACCGCTAAGGTTGTCAGCGCACATGCAGAGCATTTACACAAGAAGACTTGAAACTGAATCGCGAGCTTCTTGTCCGCTTCTCGCTCAGAGCTTTACCTCCTATGGGAAGAGCTGAATGGGGAGCATTTACACAGGATGATAAGCCAATGAGCCAACAACTTTTTTTTAAGCTGACCGAAAAGTGACCTCAAGGCTAACTACTTCCATTTGTGGTGGTCCTGCTGTGTTATTTCCTCTATTTAGAATATGATTTTTCCATTTTGTTTACATCGTATCACATTGTATACAATGTATCTCATTTTGTTGCCCCGGACCCAAAATGGGCTCTTTGCTTTTTATCTACGGATAAACTCCCACCTTTTAATTTAGTTATTATTTTTTATATCTTCTTTGCACCTCGTCTGCAATGGAAATCTTCAGATGAACCGTCTTTAAACAAATGTATTCATTCCAGTAACCTCACATATTATTTAGAAGAACTACATTTTTACAGATACGTTACTAAAACAGCATCATTTTCATCCTGGGCACATTGCACAGAATATTTGGCTAACACCCCCCCCCCCCCCTCCCATAATGTTTATTCTACTAACTTACACAGTCCTTTAATTACCTGGGCAAGGTGCGAATGCCATAGGAAACTATGCTTGTTCATTTGTTCTGATCTGTTCATCCCCCATTTCTCCTTTTTCTTGCTTTCCTTTTCTATGGCTCTCCGTGACGGTGGGCACTTGATTTTTATTTCTATTTCTACTTCTATTACTGCTATTTTTAAACTTTATTAATTACCTTTATTGTGTATTCATGCAATTATTCTAAAAGTCCACATCCTTGAACACTTAAATTGTTTTCATACTGTAATAGCGAGTCTTTGTTTTTAGACCTGGGATATTACTTCTCAAGTTTGTTTTATGTTAATTATTTCAAAATATTTCTAATAAAGTGATAATTATTCAAAAATATAACTTCTATAAAGGTATGTTCACATACAGCGGAAATGCGGATTTTCCACAAGGGAAAATCCACACTAAAATCCACCTAATTTTCATGTCAAAAACTGTTTAAAAAATGCAAATCATTGGTGCGAATTTTGGTGCGGATCCACGGCAGAATTCACCCCTTTCATTGAATAGGTGAAATCAACTGCGGATCAGCGCCAAAATACGCACCAACGATGCAGATTCTGATGTGGTTTTGATGTGAATTTTAGTGTGGGATTTCTATTGCGAGATATCCGCACCATTTCTATGGGAGGGGGTGAGTTCTCCTTCAATGGAAGTGTCCAAACAAAGGCTGGACAAATATCTGCCTGGGATGATTTAGTGAATCCTGCACTGAGTAGGGGTTGGACCAGATGACCCTGGAGGTCCCTTCCAACTCTACCATTCTATGAATGTGTGAACTTGCCCTAATATTTCCCTTTATGTATAGATTGGCATTGGTTGGATAACTAAACCAAATGAGCTCCCGGGTCCACTAGGTGAAGGCCGGGACATAAAACCCAACATGCTCCTAGTAAAGAATTAGAAGAATAATTTAAGAAAAAGCATTCTTTCCCATCTACAAGATTCTACATCATTTGTCAGCTTCCTGCACATTTCAGGGAGAGCAGCGTTGGCGAGGCAGACAATACGTGTTTACCTGTGATCTTAATTTAACAATAGCTAAGGAGGAATTGGCAGCTCGTACCGCCATCAAGAAACAGATGTACAACACTCAAAGTGAAACCAGCTGGAACCGGGAGGAGACAAGCATATTGTAAGGGAACACAAAGAGATAAATATATAGGTGTCTCGTGTGTGCTGTTTGCCTGAACATTCAAACTATAAGTTATTCAATTTGACAACATGGAAGGCTCTGCTCACATTTTCGTTTTACTTCGCACAAAGGCCTTGTGTCTTATAGGCCACAACATTGAAAGCAAAAATATATGTATATATTTAGTTTGCATTGGGCCGCTGTATAGTAAAGCACAGTAGATCACACTTCGTATACAGAAAAAAAATGAAAAATATAGACCACTGTATACCAGCCCAATGGACAAAAACAGGACACTTTTTTGGGCAAAGGCAAAACAAGTCAAACACCTAGAAGGAATTGTCAGAATCGAATGAAACTTTGCGTGATTTTAAAGTTGATATAAGTAAATGATATTAATATCAGAGCAAAGGTATAATTTATTGTGGAACGCTGAACACTTAAAGGGAGGCTCTAGTACCCTGTTGTACCGCCTCTAGCTTGGATACAAGATGTGATACGGGCAGGCATGGAGGCTCTAGTACCCTGTTGTACTGCCTCTAGCTTGGATATAAGATGTGATACGGGTGGGCATGGAGGCTCTAGGACCCTGTTGTACCGCCTCTAGCTTGGATACAAGATGTGATATGGCCGGGCATGGAGGTCTTTAGTACCCTGTTGTACCACCTCTAGCTTGGATACAAGATGTGATATGGGCGGACATGGAGGCTCTAGTAACCTTTTGTACCGCCTCTAGCTTTGATACAATATGTGATACAGGCAGCCATGGAGGCTCTAGTATCCTGTTGGGTTGCCTCTAGCTTGGATGCAAGATGTGATATGGGCAGGCATGGGGGCTTTAGTACCCTGTTTTACCACCTTTAGCTTGGATACAAGATGTGATATGGGTGAACACTGAGGAATTCAAGTTATGTAGCATATTTCTCTACATTTGGTGTAACTCAGCCTCTAAATCGTGCAAGCTCATAGGCTGCCAAAGTTGGCATCCCAGATGGCCCCATACATGATCTATTGGCGATAAATATGTCAACCGGGCAGGCTATAGAAGCTTGGCAATGTGGTGGAGGCATTTCTGTGACTCCCTTGCTGTGTATGACTGAGCGTTATACTGCTGGAAAATGCCTCTTGGTGTCAAAGGTAACATAATGGGCACTGTGAGACCAAATGTCCTTCAGCTAAGCACCAGGAAATGTTTCCAACAGACACAGTAGCGTGTAACAACAGTGCCACTTGTTTCTGGATGGTGGACAATGAAACAGCTGAAGTTGCTCATACTTGTTGGACAGACAAACCTTTCTATAATTGGTCTGTTGAGGATGTTCTGAGCTTGGTCACCTTGTGTGCTCTCATGCATTCACTGGTCCCAACACCTCCTAACACTCTGATCAGAATGACCCCCAGGCAATTCATTGATACTACCAATCAGCTTCCCACATTCCAATAATGAGCCCCTCTCAAACTCTGTTAACTGGATAAAATCTCAATTTCAATATAGGACACCAATATTGAGATATAAGTGACTGGATCAGTCTTTTTGACTATACCATATATATTGAAATAGTATTACAATAGTAGATCTAATAAGAGAGAATACATGAAGAATACGGAAAAGCAATGGATGGATAGAAGACCTACATCAACTCTAACTGATAGCAGTACCAAGTGACAGCAACAGCAGGAAGGAGAACTGTGAGAATCTGGAAAAATACCAGGGCCTAAAAGAAGAACAACTAGAGAGGATGTGGAAAGTGAAGGTCAGTGTAGTCCCAGTAGTGGTAGGAGCAGTTTGGGCTGTAACTTTAATAGCTAACGAAATGGCTCCAACAAATCCCAAGAACAAAATAAAAGCGCACTATCTAAAAGAGTGAAATACTAGAAAATACCAAGATTCAGTCAGATTAAATATCTAGAACAGTCACATTAAACTCACACTTCCTGTTCCCTTCAGATTGCTTGTTAGCTTTACTGTATAGACTGGAACAAGATAGGCAGAGCAATCTCATTATTCTTAGAAGGCATGGGAGTTAATGACAGCTCTACTGCAATGTTCTTGGTCTAGGTTTAGATAAGGAAGGACAGTAATACTATACAAGATGACAAACACTGGATACTGTTTAAATGCTTATATACAGTGGTGAGTGGTCTTTTTTTACAGTTTCATCGCAAGTTCTATCACAGCGTATCCCTCTACCAGAAAACTAGAAACTGTATGGCCAAACATCTTACAGCTATCATACTGGATATCAGAGACAAAACACATGGAGTTTAGGCAGGAAAACACTGGATTAATTAATAAAGGATTAGAATAATAACTGGGGACTTAATTTTGAAGAACAGGAACTAAGCCAAATAACCAACGCACATGGGGAACAGTGGTACTATACTACTGAACTGGGACACTAAACCACTGGATAGAAGCGGCTGCATCATTAGACCACTGAAGCCACTCGGACACTAAATCTGCTGATGACAGGACTTGGGGCAATAAATAACTGGATATATCATGAAAAGAGACACTAACTCACTGGACACCAAGGACTCTGAAACCAAGGACTGAAGCACTTACCACCGGGATATTTGCTGACTAACGTACATGACTATTGACCAGGTAACATTTTTGGTATATCTTCTGGATACAGTTATGTTGAATGTTCTTCTTATTATATACTGCATAAACTTTTACTCCTTCATGTGCCTATAGAAGCAAGAGTTATACCATAAGAAACAACACCTCAGACAGCGAATGACCACTTAGACCTCTCAGCCTGACAAGCTTCACCAGTCATAGAAGTAGACGGGATGTGATTGCTTTCCCGGTTGTGCTCACTGCCCAACTAACTCAACCAAGGCTCCTTCACAGAATATTTAAACACTGCCAAAAACAAATTTAAAGTCAATATTGAAAGAAATATGAACTTTTTCATACTTTTATTCATATTCCTACCTTGCCCGCTGACAAAAACCCTTCAGACATTTCACAGCAGGAACTAACTACTAGAGGGTCAGAATTAGTATGCTTGGAGAAAGCTATGTGAGTTGAGTATGCTAGTATTATTGGGGTATTCTTTGGGGGTATTATTTTCACAAAAGCAGTAAGGCTGGCACAAAGCCTGAAAGTCACCAATTTTTACTCAAATCCCCACTTGAGCAAAAATGTGTGACTTTTTAATGCCAAAAATTGTCATAAAAGGCTTCATACATGACCCCATTGTGTCCAGGTGCTGCTAAAACTGGAGAAGGTGCATAACTGGTTCAAAACCTGACAAAGGAACCAATGTGGTTTCAAAATGTGTAGTCATTCAAAAAAAACTGCTTTGCCACACTTTTTTTCACTAGTTTTAGCAGCACCTGGTCACAATCTGTATATGGGCACCATATGGTAGTATTTTTTCAACATTGTTTGGTATTATTATTTGTGCTCTGTATGCCAATTTTGTTTGGCCTATATCTGCTGCTATTATGTCAACTATGTCCCTGAATGCCAAGATACCATTATGCACTGTACAGATGTAGCTATCATTAACAAGACTGCTTCATTGGGTTAATTCGATTTACAGCATTGTGGCACATTGTAGTTAAAGGGAATCTGTCACCATGTTTTTGCAGCGCTCACCGAGAGCACCATAAGGCGGTGCCAGTCACCCTGATCCATCCATATGTCTTCTGTATAGATCTGTGCAGTAGTTTGGAAGACACTTGCATTTTTTAGTAGCAGCCAGACACAGAACTAGTCCTCCATATTCATGAGCTGTAGCCTAGCCTAAACTATCGCACCCTCCAACCAATGATTGGCTGTTCTCTCTCTATGCATAGTGATAGGCAGATAGCAGTCAATCATACTAGAGGGCGGGGTGGGTGTAGCCAGCCTGCATCTCATGAATATCCAGGTCATCAAGTAGTCCTCTATGCATGCGCTGCTACAAATAAAATGGGAGTTTCTCCAAAACTACTGCACAGATCCACACAGCAGACACATCAATGTAATCAATGTGTCCATGACTACCGTCTGCTGCCCTCAGATAGGGGTGCAAAAGGATGGTGAGAGCCTCTTTAAATTATCATAGCATGTTAAATCTCAAGTAAATGTTTGCTATACCAGTATGTGTGTTCACATTACATTTACCCACTGTGCTCTGAATATCTCCCCAGAGGACTTCTAGGACATAAGCGTAATCTTGCCATAACTCCGTATATATTTAGTGTATGCCAAAGGTGTTCGGTACCATGGCTGTCCCATTTCAATGCGAGTGAGGCTGACGCTTGCATTTCCTCCCCTATCTCAGATGACAATGTACACGTCCGGCCCACTGCACCCGACAGAGGGCTAGATGATCCGCTGATGGATGGGGGTTCCAATCGCACCATCAACTACTGATGACCTATCCCAGGGGCGTAACTAAAGGCTCAGGGGCCCTGATGCAAAAGGTGAGCTGGGGCCCCCCCCTCTATCTGTATCTGTACCCGTACCCATACCTAAACCATGCTGCACAGAAACATAACTTAAAGCTTCTGGGCCCCAATGCAAAACCTGGAATGGGGCCCCCAACTATAATGCTTTATTCATAGTACTGGGCTCCCTATATGGAGAAGAGAGGCCTTATGGGCCCCCTGAGGCTCCTGGGCCCGGGTGCAACCGCATCCCCTGCACCCTCTATAGTTACGCCCCTGACCCATCCAGAGGATAGGTCATCATTGCGTCACAACCCAAAGATTAAAATGCGGAATTGAAAATGGCTAAAAACCTGCCTGCACTTCTGCGGATTTTGGCGTGGAATTTCGCAGCTGTGGATTTTGGGTGCGTCCTCCTGCGTCCTAATTCCAGCCCATGTGAAAGGCCCTTCCCTGTATTTTGGCTCCATATGACACTATTTCCTTGGACACTGCAATGTAGTGTAGCATTATCTGAGCACGGTTTGGCGATATTCAGGCACTGTATATCAATGCTACAGGTGTCTGTGCATTATATGGTGATTTCCGCAGATTCTCGATGAGCATGCATTATAAATAATGCAATATGTTCCTTGTTCTCACCTGAAAGCAAATCTCCAATCTTAACCATCACTTCACAGCTTACATATAATATTGATAGTATTCCTTCCAGAAGTTGAATATCTTCATTTTCGCCTACAGCTCACTCCAAGCTACTATTCAAAATTCTGTAGATTGCAACTTCGAATCAACATGATACTCTGCACCAATGTATAACTCCTTTTAAAGGGGTTGTCCAATAGAAGCAAACAGGATAGGGGATAACTTGCTGATCAGTGGGCTCCGCCCATTGGGAACCCCGCTGATCCCAAGATTGGAGGTCTAGTGCATCTGGGAATGAATGGAGCAGCGGTCACATATGTGTTCTGCTGCTCTAGTCATTTGCTATCTACAGCAATCCCATTGAAATTACTGGAGCAGCAGCAAACACGTGTGGCGGCTAATCTATTCACTGCTAGACCCACCAGACACTTGTTTTGGGGATCAGTGGGAGTTTCAGCAGTCAGAATGTTAATCCCTTAGGTTGAGCTCACATGTGTGGATTTGAATTGCGGATTCCGCAATCGGCGTCCGCCCGGATGATATGCGGTAATTTGCAGGCATTGAAAAGCATGGACTCTCACGGCTCCGCTCAGACTTGAGGGAAGGAACTGCGGATTCTGCGAGCGGAATAAAAATCGCAGCATGCTCTATTTTAGCGCAGATTCCACATGGACGGCTCCATTGAAGTCAGTGGATGCGAGTGTTCCATCGCTCATACGCAAATAACATTGCGTATGAGCGGCGGAAACGCTTGCTACTTCATAGTAAAATAGAAAAGCCTGAATACCGGCTGAAGAGTAGAAAGAGATCTTTCTTCCGCGTGGTTGATACACTGTGCATACACTCGCATATGCAATCTCCCGTGACCATTCGCAATTACTTTCCGAGAAGGATCGCAGGTCATACGCTGCATAAATCCGCATGCGGAATCCAAGCAGTTCATGCTAGCCTGGCCATATCCTATAAAGGGGATAATTTGCTTTTATGGTAGATCATACCTTCTACAGACAGTCATCCAGCAGGAAGCATCAAGAAGAATAAACGAGTAGATTTGTGAATGCAGCTTTAGATGTGACTGGAGTCAAACCATGATATAGCTTAAAATCGGTACAATGTGCGTGAAGTTGTAACATTTTTCAACATTATATGTAAATGTAGTAATAAAAACAACGGTGGAAATTAATTAGCACTGGCATTTCACACACCCGTCTTAATAATATTTCTGCGGGTGCATGATGCGCCAAATGCATGAAGAGGCGCACAGCTTTTCATGTATTAACCCTTTGCAATCCAATTTTGTATTCAGAGTTTTCTAGGGGGTTTTCTCTTTCTGCCATTATACAATGATGCCTTCTGATGGCGAGAGCCAGTACTGCGGTATGAGACATGCTGGAGAGGCCCCTGACAACAGAGCGGCCAGTAATATACAGTAAGAATACCCTGCCGGACGCCTTCCGACATCAGAGCTGTACAGCCTTCAATCAGAATGTCTGAAGACGTCAGACAGTGGATTGGAAAGGGTTAAGCGCATCTCAGCATCTCTGTTCGCCTACTCAGAAGTGTATACCAGATCCAATATGATGGTCATTTCTGGCATAATTTATGCCAATTCTGGCACAAATTATGCGCAGATGTGTTGGTCCGGAGTGACCACACCCCCTCCGGACAAGACGATGGCATAAACAGCATAGTGTTGCAAACATTTGTCATTTTTTAAAGCAGAAATTGGCACAGGAGATTTTAGGAGTGAACCCCAATGTGCTAAAGTTGAGATTTCCTTTAGGCCAGTTTCGGATAAGCTTATGGTACCCATCGGTCATATGGATCTTTAATACGGCCGTGTGACAGATGCCATTGCGACCATATGTCATCAGTATTAGCCCACGTATTTGTGGTCATTGGTTTTATTTTCCACTTGGCAAATATTGAGCCGTATTCGCCCAATAGAAAATAATAACAATACGGAGACAAAAACATAAAAAAAATAAGCTATGCTGCTTTCTAAAATAAAATGGCCATGAAAAATGCGGCCGTGTGAATAGATGCATAGATTTATATAAGCTCTGTATTATGGACCGCAAACTTGGACCAAATACGGAGTTAAAATCTGCCAGTCTGAAGGTGGCCTTAAAGGTGAGAGCAAGAATAAATGTAGTGATAAACTAATTACAATGTTGAAGGTTTTTTTCCAATCAAGTACCTTTAACAATAAATGTTGGCAAAAACAAGGGGCATTTGTTTCACAACAGCACTCCGAGGAACAGAGAACGCCCCAGATGGCTGCTCCAGCCTGGCACTGCGCACGGAGGACTGAAGCCAGAGCCTGGATATTATCAGCAAGCCTGAGGTTTG
The DNA here is from genome assembly GCF_035609145.1 of Eleutherodactylus coqui. Classification (NCBI taxonomy): domain Eukaryota; kingdom Metazoa; phylum Chordata; class Amphibia; order Anura; family Eleutherodactylidae; genus Eleutherodactylus; species Eleutherodactylus coqui. Next base: position 43,938,511 of record NC_089840.1, read on the forward strand.
TAAATAACGAACAGAGAATATTAATTGCAAAAAGTACACAGTGTAAGATATTAATTTGAGATTTTTATCCCAGTGAGGGGAATCCAGATCAGACCTCAGACAACCAATGTGAGAATGAGGGAAGTAAGTCCTACAGCCCTGAGTATACTAGGGGAACATATGATATCATGGGTACTGGATTAGCTTTTCACTCTAAAGTGAAGAATCCCAACAAACAAAAGGTTACAACTATTTGTTACTTTCTGTAAAAGTGTAAGGAATTCTATTAAGCTGGTCTTCCCCCTCTATCCAGTGGATTAGCAACCAATATCTGAGACAGCTAAGCCACTTTCTTTAAATAAGTTGTTGAGTTATAAATTATTGATGACCTAGCCTTGGGATAGGCTATCAACAGCAAATGTCCATCGCCAGGGATCTCCACTGATCAACTGCCGCTTGTGCGCTGAACCGATTTCTGCAGGAAGTGGAAAGCTCTGTTCTCATTGCAGTGGCCTGGAGTGGTACTATAGGTCATTCACTTCAATGTAAACTTTGCCTGCAAAACCAAGCCTGGCCACTGCAGTTGGGACGGAGCTGTTTATTTCCTGCAGAAATCAGCTCAGTGCACTGAAATGGTGGACAGCTGATCAGCGGGGTACATAACAGTGGACCCACTCCAATCGACTATTGATGGTCTATCCTAAGGATACTCCATCAATAGCTTACACATGGATGACACCTTTAAGTAGTACTGTGTATTATAATGTTGATGCATCTGTATAAACTACTGTGTAATAACTCTAATACTTTCTTACTAAGCCTCAACCCCCCCCCCCCTTAATGACACTGAAAAACATAACAGCCTCCCTTATAAATCTCCTAACCACCTGCTCACCCTCACTATCCTGCTGCTACTAGCAGCAGGGAATATTTCTCCCAATCCTGGCCCACCATCTAGTGCCTCTAACTATTACTGCCAACCTGCCTCACTTAGACACCCTTCAAGCCCAATTACTAGCCCATGCATATCCTCTCCTGTCTCCTTTATATGTGCACTCTGGAACTGCTAGTCAGCACCCAACAAACTCCCCAACATCCACGACTTTTTCATGGTTAAATCTCTAATTCTGCCAGCTCTCACAGAAACGTGGATACAGCAGTCTGACACGGCCTTCCCTACTGCACTGTCTTACAATAGCCTGCAGTTTTCCCATATTCCAAGACTGGAAAGCAGGCATGGTGGAGGAGTAGGCGCTCTTCACTCTGTACAATGCACCTTCTAGGTCATTCCCCAGTACTCTCACCCACCTTCCAATCGTTTGAAATACATACCCTACAACTTTTCTGTCCACTGTCCATGCGAATAGCAGTTATCTACCGCCTTCAGGTCCTCTCCGCCTGTTTATGGATCATTTTGCTGCCTGGCTCCCCAACTTCCTATCCTGGGAAATCCGAACCCTCATCTTAAGCGACTTTAAGATCCCCACCAATGACCCCATCTGCCTTTCAGCTTTTATCGCTCACTTCCTCCCTTGGTTTCTCACAACTCACTACCTCTCCCACTCACACATGGCAACACTCTGGATCTGGTCTTCCTCCGTCTCTGCTCTGCTTCCAACTTCACTAACTTCCATCTCCCGCTCTCGGACCATAACCTCCTCTTTTTGTCTGTCAAGCTCCCTAGCATCTCTCCAGACCCACCTACCTACCGTACATACAGGAACTTTCAGGCCGTTCACACGTAAAACTTTGCTGAGTCTCTACAGTCTTCTATCTCTCTCCTCTATTGTTCCAACCTGGCTGTCGCACATTACAACACCACTCTCAAACATACCCTGGATGAAGCAGCACCTCCAGAGACCCAAGCCATCCGATGCAGACCTTGGCAACCCTGGCTCACACCTCAACAACGCTTCATCTGGCAATGCGCTAGGTGTGCTGAACAGTTGTGGAGAAAATTGCAAATGTCCGCAGACTTTTTCCACTTCAAATTCATGCTCAAAACCTACAACCTAGCCCTCCACAACACCAAACCAGTCAACTTTGCCTCTCTCATCGCCTCACTATCTCACAACCCTAAACGACTCTTTGACACTTCCTATCCCCGCCCTCCCCCTCCGAGATGGATCTCAGTGCGAAGAGTTGGCTGCTTACTTCAAAAAGCAAAATTAATGACATCCGTCAAGAAATAACCTTGCAGACTACCCCCTAGTCTCTTTATTACTGCATCTAGGTCCTGCTTACTCTCTGTACTCAGACCGACAGAGGAAGAAGTCTCCAGGTTGCTTTCCTCTGCTCGCTACACCACCTGCGCTAGCGACCCTCTCCCTTCCTCTGGTCCCTCTCCCAGGTGGTCATCTCCCACCTCACCACAATATTCAACCTCTCTCTGATGTCTGGCATTTTTCCCTTCCTCATTCAAACATGCTATCATATATCCAGTGCTAAAGAAACCGACTCTTGGCTCGACCAATGCTGTCACGTACCGACCCATCTCCAACATTTCCTTACTCTCCAGACTATTAGAATGCCTGGTTTACTTCCACCTTATAAGCTACTATCAGAACACTCTCTTCTTGACCCCCTACAGTCCGTCCTGTACACTCAAAATAGAAACTGCCCTTACAAAAGTGTCAAATGACCTCCTGACTGCCAGTTCGAGGGGTGACTACTTCATACTGATACTCCTCAACCTCTCCGTAGCATTTGACATGGTTGACCACAAACTCCTCCTTAACATGCTTTGCTCCATCGGCCTACAGGACACTGCTCTCTCCTGGTACTCCTCCTACCTATCTGACCTTCAGTGTCTCCTTTGCTGGCTCTACCTTCCCCTCCTCTTCCCATTGCTGTTGGGGTCCCCCAGGGCTCGGTCCTCGGCCCCCTCCTCTTCTCTATATACACAGCCCCTATTGGACAAACCATCAGGAGATTTAGCTTTCAGTATCATCTCTATGCTGATGACATGCAGTTATACACTTCTTTCCATGACATAAGAGCACCATTCCTTCAGAATGCCACAGACTGCCTGTCCGCTGTCTCTAACTCTATGTCCTCTCTCTCCCTAAAACTGAACCTCTCAAAAACTGACCAACTAGTATTTCCACCCTCTACTAACTGACCTCATCCTGACATGTCCATCTCAGTGTGGGACACCAACAAAACTCCCAGCATGCCCATTGTATTGAGGTTATTTTCTCCCCAGATCTCTCCTTTACCCTCTACATCCAATCTCTCAACCGAACATGTCATCTGCACCTCAAGAACATTGCAAGAATCTGCCCCTTTCTCGCCGTGAACACACTAAAAATGCTCACTGTTGCCTTAATCCACTCTTTGCTCAAGTATTGCAACTCATTGTTGATTGGCCTCCCTAACACTAAACTCTCCACCTATCTAATCCATCCTGTGGCAGCCAGGCTCATGTTTCTGTCCAGCCACTACTCGGACGCCTCTGCCCTGTGCCAATCACTGCACTGGCTGCCTATCAAATATAGAATTCATTCAAACTCACTGCCTTTATTCACAAAGCCATCAACAAGTCCGCACCCCCCTATATTGCCTCCTTCATCTCAATCCACCACACAGCCCGGGCCCTCTGCTCCGCTTACAAAATCAGATTGCATGCCCTTTTAATTCTAACCCTTCATTCAGGCCTCTAAGACTTCTCCAGAGCAGCACCAGTCCTCTGGAATGCGCTACTCCAAACAATCCAGGCAATCCCCGACACAAAACTTCAAGCGTGCTCTAAAAACGCACCTCTTCAGGAAGGCATACTATATCCCCTAAACAAAAACCCCTCTTTACCCCACCTGAAACAAGCTCCGTGTCCTACTGACTGCAATCCCTGCTAGCTGCAATCAACCGCCCCCTGCAGTTATTCCGATTCAGTCATCAAACAGCTTAAGTCTGACCATTTTCTATGTCTATAGCATTCCACACTCTTCACCTCGCCATAACAGGCACATCTCCAGCCCGTTTTTCTTCTCTATCACCCCATTATATGTAGTATGTAAGCTCGTTGGAGCAGACCCCTCTCCCCTACTGTTTGCATCAATTGATCACTACATGTAACCAAGGTTTTTGCCTTTTTCTTTTTTTTTCTCTTCCCCCTGTTTTGTAAGCGCTGCGAAACATGTTGTTGCTATATAAATAAAAATTATTATGATTATTATTGCACTATATACACAAAAAACACAATTTCTATAATACTGACTCATATGTACAAGAAAATACCTATTACAATAGCTCCCTATGTACAAGAATATTACTACTATAATACTGCCCCCTATGTACAAGAATATTACTACTATAATACTGCCCCTATGTACAAGAATATAACTACTATAATACTGCCCCCTATGTACAAGAATATAACTACTATAATGCTGCCTCCTATGTACAAGAATATAACTACTCTAATACTGCCCCCTATATACAAGAATATAACTACTATAATACTGCCTCCTATGTACATGAATATAACTATTATAATACTGCTCCTATGTACAAGAATATAACTACTATAATACTGCTCCTATGTACAAGAATATTACTACTATAATACTGCCCCTATGTACAAGAATATAACTACTATAATACTGTCCATATGTACAAGAATATAACTACTCTAATACTGTCCCCTATGTACAAGAATATAACTACTATAATACTACCTCCTATGTACAGGAATATAACTACTATAATACAGCCCCCTGTGTACAAGAATAGAACTACTATAATACTGACCCCTATGTACAGGAAGATAGCAACTATAATACTGCCCAATATGTCGAATAATAGAACTACTATAATACTGCCTCCTATGTACAAGAATAAAACTACTATAATACTGCCTGCTATGTACAAGAATAAAACTACTATAATACTGCCCCCTATGTACAAGAATATAACTGTTATAATACTGCTTCTCTATGTACAAGAATATAGCATCTATAATACTGCTCCTATGTACGAGAATATAACTACTATAATACTGCCCCCTATGTACAAGAATATAACTACTATAATACTGCCTCCTATGTACAAGAATATAACTACTATAATACTGCCCCCTATGTACAAGAATATAACTACTATAATACTGCCCCCTATGTACAAGAATATAACTACTATAATACTGCCCCCTATGTACAAGAATATTACTACTATAATACTGCCTCCTATGTACAAACATATAACTACTATAATACTGCCCCCCCTATGTACAAGTATAAAATTACTATAATACTGCCACCTATGTACAAGAATATAACTACTATAATACTGCCCCCTATGTACAAGAATATAACAATTATAATTCTGCCCCCTAGGTAAAAGATATGACACTTTGGGATTAGTCACAACTGAAGATGCCATCTTTTCCACTATATAACTGAATCTTCTTTAAAAAATCTGGCATATTCCAGTTTTATTGTATCGCAGCAGCGGATTCACAGCACTTCACACAGTACACAAAATAAGCCCTGGTAGCCTGACTGCTAAATAAACATTATCGTTATCTCTCACTAACCGAATGGCCTAGTGCCCAAACACCACAGTTCATCTCATCAGAGTCAGCATCCACAAACTCCATTACCATTACTCTCATGGCAGTACAGGGAGTCCCTTCCACACAGTCTATGTTTTAAATCTCACCTGTGCAGGAGCCTCAAGCTTACTAAGTGAGGGACACATCTCTTCTTTTACCAAAACTCTCCCAGGAACAACTTAATTAATCAGTAGATGAACCCATTCTCTGCCAAACTAACTACCACAGAGCCCTCTACTGGCAATTGCTGACACTGTATTATCACAAAGAATATAACTACTATGACACTTCTTCCTATGTACAAGAATAGAAATACTATAATACTGCCCCCTATGTACAAGAATATAACTACTATAATACTGCCTGCTATGTAGAAGAATATAACTGCTATAATACTGTCTCCTATGTACAAGAATATAACTACTATAATACTGCCCCCTTTGTACAAGAATATAACTACTATAATGCTGCCTCCTATGTACAAGGATATAACTACTATAATACTGCCCCCTATGCACAAGAATATAACTACTATAATACTGCCCCCTATGTACAAGAATATAACTACTATAATACTGCCCCCTATGTAAAGGAATATAACTACTATAATACTGTCCCCTATGTACAAGAATATAACTACTATAATACTGCCTACTATGTACAAGAATATAACTACTATAATACTGCCTCCTATGTACAAGAATATAACTACTATAATACTGCTCCTATGTACAGGAATATAACTACTATAATACTGCCCCCTATGTACAAGGATATAACTGCTATAATACTGCCTCCTATGTACAAGAATATAACTACTATAATACTGCCCCCTATGTACAAGAATATAACTACTATAATACTGCCTCCTATGTACAAGAACATAACTACAATAATACTGCCCTCTATGTACAAGAATATAACTACTATAATACTGCCCCCTGTGTACAAGAATATAACTACTGTAATACTGCCCCCTATGTACAACAATATAACTACTATAATACTGCCCCCTATACACAAGAATATAACTACTATAATACTGCCCCCTATGTACAAGAATATAACTACTATAATACTGCCCCCTATGTACAAGGATATAACTGCTATAATACTGCCTCCTATGTACAAGAATATAACTACCATAATACTGCCTCCTATGTACAAGAATATAACTACTATAATACTGCCCTCTATGTACAAGAATATAACTACTATAATACTGCCCCCTATGTACAAGAATATAACTACTATAATATTGCTTCTACGTACAAGAATATAACTATTATAATACTGCCACCTATGTACAAGAATATAACTACTATAATACTGCCTTGTATATACAAGAATATAACTACTATAATACTACCTCCTATGTACAAGAATATAACTACTATAATACTGACCCCTATGTACAAGAATATAACTACTATAATACTGCCTCCTATGTACAAGAATATAACTACTATAATACTGCCTCCTATGTACAAGCATATAACTACTATAATACTGCCCCCTATGTACAAGAATATAACTACTATAATACTGCCCCTATGTACAAGGATATAACTACTATAATACTGCCTCCTATGTACAAGAATATAACTACTATAATACTGCCCTCTATGTACAAGAATATAACTACTATAATACTGCCTCCTATGTACAAGAATATAACTACTATAATACTGCCCCTATGTACAAGAATATAACTACTATAATACTGCTCCTATGTACAAGAATATAACTACTATAATACTGCCCTCTGTGTACAAGAATATAACTACTATAATACTATTCTGTACTCTAATACACCTCGCACACACAATATATAAAGTTATAGCATTGGGTGGAAAGGAGATAGGATCATTTTGTGTTACGTATACACAACTTGTACACTTGAATATTGACTTAGTGACCAGGTGACCAAATACAGCCTCCTAGATGGCTAACAATATTTTCATTACAGAGTGGAGAATAAAAACGCCTATGTACAATCGGAAGTTTTATTTTTGGCTGTAGGGGTAATATAAGTGGAATGTATTCCCCTTCATATGAAATCCCACAACCTGGACTTCCCATTACCCATCAGAACTCTCTCTCCTCAGCTGATTGGCTCTGCCAGTGACCCTTTCCTTTTCCAAACCATTTGCATGGGGTTTAATTCTCCCAAATGTGACATTTCTTCTCCTGTCCTTTATGCCATGATACGTCCAATCAGCTATCACTATAAAGTGGGTCACTAAGAAACCCGTAGACTGTTACCAAGTGGCTCCTGTACAATGAACTGGGAAGACATTGTATCATCTTTCAGCTCAAGTCCTGTGCAATGAGCCAGGTCTAGCGGAGGGAAGGGAAAACCTTTACAGGATCAGAATCACTTTATCTGTGATGCAGTAGCGGAATGGCAAATTATTTATATTCTTGCACACAGCACATTATAGTACTTATACTCCTGTACATATGTAGTGGCCCAAAGTCGCTAGGGCCCCCTCTGGAGTCGATGCTATATGTAGATTGCATTGTCTTGTACTTTGTCTGCTATAGCGTCTTAAATGTGGAATCAATCAGCTAAAAGTACTAATGTTTGCAGGAATGAGAGGGTTAACATCTGCAAATGTGTTGTCTGTGTCTGGAAATGTATCATTTTGTGTTGTGAGTAGGAGGTCATGAGACCATATATGTGTTTGCAAGGTGGAATGCAAGGGAGTCTGATGAAGTGTGGTCAGGAGAGTCAGTAAGTGAGAGACGGTACTCTGGCCTGCGAGAGAAAGAGAGGCAGATGCTTTTGAATCCCCAAAGACACTGATCGGTCTGTGCGTGGAGGAGGCCGGGCGATTTCCTGTCCCCAGGAATTCTTCCAACTAAGCAGAGGAAGGGAGATTGCCATGCAACGCTGAGAGCAGCTGAAAGTGTAAGTGTTGACAGGTTTAGAGTCCGGCGGAATGAAGAATGTATTTTCCAGGAGCGGAGCTGCACAGATAACTTGGACTGTGGGCCTAATATTCATCCTGAGTCTTGCCTCCCTGTCTCACCACCAGCTTTGCCTGTACCGGTGTTTTGCTCTGGCAACATTGCCGACCATTCCCAGCTTTCGTTTCAACTATACTCTGTGTGTGTGGCCTATATTTCATCATCCAGCTTTAATACAGAGGAAGGAATGGTGGCGTCACGAGACATCGAACTGTAAGTTCTGAACCGCAGCTTGGTTTATTGTTCCCCTTGAAGTCTCCCCCTAAGCAGTGGCCCGGACGGTTGTCATCCATCCCTTACGGGGGAGCAGATGGTAGAGCCACCATGACAAGTGATATCTCTACCCCCACCATTTCCTTGACTATGGGCCCGCTCCTCGTTCACTGCACATAGAGGGCAGTATTATAGTAGTTATAGAGTTGTGCATAAAGAGCGGTATTATATTAGTTATATTGTAGTACATAAGGACAGTATTATAGTAGTTATATTCTTGTTCATAGGAGGCAACATTATAGAAGTTATATTCCTGTATATAGGGTGTAGTATTATAGTAGTTATATTCTTGTACATGGGAGCAGTATTATAGTAGTTATTTTCTTGTACATAGGGAGCAGTATTATAGTAGTTATAGTCTTGTACATAGGAGCAGTATTATAGTAATTATATTCTTGTACATAGGGAGCAGTATTATAGTAGTTATATTCTTGTACATAGGGGGCAGTATTATAGTAGTTATTTTCTTGTACATACGGGCAGTGTTAGAGTAGTTATATTCTTGTACATAGGAGCAGTATTATAGTAGTTATATTCTTGTACATAGGAGCAATATTATAGTAGTTATATTCTTGTACATAGGAGGCAGTATTATAGTAGTTATATTCTTGTACATAGGGGGCAGTATTATACTAGTTATATTCTTGTACATAGGGGGCATTATTATAGTAGTTATATTCTTGTACATAAGGGCAGTATTATAGTAGTTACATTCTTGTACATAGGGGACAGTATTATAGTAGTTATATTCTTGTACATAGGGGGCAGTATTATAGTAGTTATATTCTTGTACATAGGAGGCAGTATTATAGTAGTTATATTCTTGTACATAAGAGGGCAGTATTATAGTAGTTATATTCTTGTACATAGAGGGCAGTATTATAGTAGTTATATTCTTGTACATAGGAGCAGTATTATAGTAGTTATATTCCTGTATATAGGAGCAGTATTATAGTAGTTATATTCTTGTACATAGGAGCAGTATTATAGTAGTTATATTCTTGTACATAGGGGGGCAGTATTATTGTAGTTATATTCTTGTACATAGGGGGCAGTGTTATAGTAGTTATATTCGTGTACATAGGAGCAGTATTATAGTAGTTATATTCTTGTACATAGGAGGCAGTATTATAGTAGTTATATTCTTGTACATAGGGGGCAGTATTATAGTAGTTATATTCTTGTACATAGGGAACAGTATTATAGTAGTTATATTCGTGTACATAGCGGGCAGTATTATAGTAGTTATATTCTTGTACATAGGGGGCAGTATTATAGTAGTTATATTATTGTACATAGGGGGCAGTATTATAGTAATTCTATCCTTGTACATAGGAGGCAGTATTATAGTAGTTATATCCTTGTACATAGGAGGCAGTATTATAGTAGTTATATTCTTGTACATAGGAGGCAGTATTATAGTAGTTATATTCTTGTACATAGGGGGCAGTATTATACTAGTTATATTCTTGTACATGGGGGGCAGTATTATAGTAGTTATATTCTTGTACATAGGGAGCAGTATTATAGTAGTTATATTATTGTACATATGGCAGTATTATAGTAGTTATATTCTTGTACATAGGAGGCAGTATTATAGTAGTTATATTCTTGTACATAGGGGGCAGTATTATAGTAGTTATATTCTTGTACATAGGGGGCAGTATTATAGTAGCTATATTCTTGTACATAGGAGGCAGTATTATGGTAGTTATATTCTTGTGCACATGGGGCAGTTTTATAATAGTTATTTTCTTACATATTACATAGAGGTCAGTATTATAATAGTTATACCTTTGTTCATAGATACAACGTTATTGTACAGCAGTTATATACCTGTACATAAGTGGCCGTATTATATCTGAACTATCAAGATAATAGGTTATTATTGACAACTACCTTTGTGAGATAGGAATGCTTACGGACCTGTTTTTTTCCTTTTTTTCCCGCACTCCTCTTGGCAGATTCCTAAAACTACATTATCCACAAGGGGGAGGAAGTTTTTTCCTTGTTTTCGATGAGATTATGATACCTGGATTGCTTCTATGGTATAAAGTGAGGAAAATCTAAAACTAAAGCCTATTTTTTGTTTGATGAAAATGTGTTTTCGTAGTGTAACCGGGGAATTATTACTGTAGTCTTGATGCTAATATAAAGTGTGACTGGAGCTGCTCTTTAAGGACAGCAATAGAGGATAAGTATGATTTATATGGAAGGTGTGAGTGACTGAGCCTACCACTGCATAGCTTGGGCTTCCACAGAATCTACACAATCATACAGGGAAACACGTGCCATGTGTTGTAATAGCCCCATCCATCAAATTGCTGCCCCCTCAGGAGATTTTCAGATCCACTCATCGTGTAGGCCGCCTGCGAAGGTCACTGTCAGCATTCTGCATAGTAAAGGCTATTGGATTTTAACCTGCAAACTTCACAGCCAGCACTTCTTAAAGGTTTCAGCCCGGGTGAACTGAGTTGCATTAAGCTTCATTGTACAAGATAATTTTTAATAATTTACTGTTACCGTTTTAGGTATTAGAAAGTATTTTATTGGAGCCTCTGTGCTATTGCAATATTGCTTTTGTAATCTGTATTCACATTGTACACCAGTACTGTAGGCAGGATTTGGTCACGGGAGAAGGTTTTACCGTCACGCACAGATACAGTATATAGTCAGGGACCTCCGCCACACTTTGTTCTGAAAATGCTCTTAAAAAAGCAGAACATTTCTATATGTTAAAATATATTAGACACAAGCCGACAGCAATAAATGTAATATCACACCTAATTTCTCCACTTTTACTTTTCTGCGCCCTCATGCAGCCTTCACTCTGTCATGTCAAATCCAATAATTTACAACTGTTTTTCCAGTAAGAGATATTGCTAATATTTTGGAAGCGATCAAAGATACATTACCATATGCAAGTGTCGAAATATACCTACACTGCTGCTCAAATATGCATCAAGAATGGTGGAGGGAGATACTTTTGGTTTCCATCTTTGAAAAATAAGGGAAACATCAATCTGCTGATCTGAAATAAAACAGGTTTTTCCCAATAATGGGCTTGTTTCATGTAAATGAAGTCTTGTGCACTTGTAAGGGGGGTAGTAGTGCTCCGCTCCCCCTTACCATTGGATTTTGCAGCCTCAAGTAATCAATAGCTGATGACCACAATGATAGGTCCTGCGCCCTCCAACTGGTACCTGGCTAGGAGAGAATGGCGCTTGTCAGTGCCAATCAGAACAATGCAGCAAAACTGCCCTCTTCTGGCCAGGAGACACAGCCAGGGAAGGAAGGCAGTAAAGGCGTGTGTTACAAGTGAACGGCGCCATGTTATTGAAGCCTTTTGGGGGCTTCAGTAGAGAACGTGTAAGAGAATGCTGAGGTTCTGCTCAAGTCCTGTCCGCCATCCATGCTGGTGGCCATCGTATCTCCACCACCAGGCAAGGAATGTGGCAGCAGCTGAAGGGTGAGCAGCAGAGTGGGCTGCTTGGCAGTATATAAGAAGCCTGCACAGTGTTTGCAGGGGTCACTATCAGAGAGGCCTGCAGAGGATGTGGCGGCTGCCATTGGACAGTGGTGGGTCATTTCGCTGTCCCCATGCTGGGGGAGGAAAGATGTTCAGAAAGGACCCAACAACCAGGGCCAAAAATGAACACAGACCTTCCAATATGGGACTCAGTCCTTGATGAGGGAAAATAGTAAGGATCAAATTTAATTATTTATAGAAAGCATTGAGGGCTCTACTTCCAAGTTGCTACTTGTTAACAAGCTTTTATTAGGCCAGATTATGAACGGTTTTTGCGCAGCGTTTTGCTCATGCAAAATTTGCGCGCACTATGCATAGTAAATAGAACCAGTTTCATTTGTGCAAAAAAACCCAAAAAACACACCACATGCTCGACTTTCCTGCGCATTTGAGCAGGGAGAGAATACATACTGAATGAATTATACTAACTGTCCATTTCAATGAATGGGAGCATCGTTGCCTGCGCAGAAAGTACAGTAAAACATGCACTGGGTCATGCAAATACACAACATCCATCATACAAATACACAGTGGAAATGGGCGCCTAAATGCTCCTACGCCCGTATGACACCGGTCTTTGAGGCTTATTTTTCGAGAAAGATTTGCTTATCAAGAAAAATAATAGGATGCAAAGAGAAACAGATAGAAAACATGGATGAATTTGGATGAATTAGGACAGAGATATCGTTCTAATCCTTCGAAGGAGAGAGAAGATCAGCTTACAAGGATTATCGCTCTTCTCTAATGCAGAGGGCAAAGGAAAAGGGTGATGATACAGCTAAGAATTATGTTTTAGTGTTGGCAGGCCTAGTAAGTTATTGGCTTCTACGGTCCGCAGTTCTGAAGTACAATCTGTTTGCTTGAAAAGGGGGTAATTGCAAATAATCCCCCAGATATTGTTAACATATTTGCAGCCTTTTTTTAAAAAAAAACTCTACTCTTCTCAAGGTACCCACTGGAAATTGTTATTTAATGCTAGATTAGTTATCCTGAGGAAGTAGATGTTGAGAACCCCTCCCATTGTAGAGAATTGGAAAAAGCAGGTGTACAAAGCCATTCACAAGGGGGAAAAAAATTCTGAATGAGGCCAGCTTCAATGGGCGCTAACTTTTCAGACAATTTATTCTCATCTAAGAGCCTATGTGTGTTTAATCAATCTAGTGATATACTTTAATTGAAAAGGTTGGTGTTTTACCACTGTAAATCAGGTTTATTGTGGCTATCGCTAGAGGTTTTCCTTCCAGCTCTTCCACATTCCACTGCCTGTTGTTAGTTACTTAGCTTCTGTAGTAACAGGGGCACTGGGACATTTGCTTAGCTGTGAGCTGGAGCTATCTTTACAGGCTGCTCCTGGCACTCACAGGCTGACAGATTTGCAGACATGGTGTCTGCAATTTCACTATCTCTGCTCCTCTTGCTGGTGTGTGTGTGTATATACATTACTTTGGGATTACTAAATATTTGGTCTGAATGTATCTGAATACCCATTTCCAACAATCATCCTGGAAAAGCAGAGTAGCAGGCATTCAGATACTGTCTCCCTGCTTATTGGAGCAGAGACAGAGCAATGCAGTGCAAGAAGTGAGGGAAAGAAAGTACAGAACAGTGAACTACTGGCAGAATGTTAGGCTTGCAACATGCCCCTTGCCTGAAAGTGAATTACAAACAGCAGGACAACAAAAAAGACAACTGAAAAATCATAACTTAAAATCATGAGCAGGGTGAAAACAGCAGCAAATGAGAGACTAAGGAGAACTTGTTTTATTTTGGAAAATGTATTGAAAACTTAGGTACGCTCTAACAATTGGTCACCATGGTTACATACAGCAAAGAGGGAGTGATATTATTTTATTGCTTCATTAGTGTATTATATGTTTTTCTGGGTTCTGTTTTTTTTTCTTCCCCACAGTGTGATGATGGGCTGTTGCGGGAAAAAAGGGTTAGGGGATATAATGAGTGTTAGTGTCTCTGCTTTTTTTTCTTTTCTTTAAGTTTTTTATGAATTCATTGTGCTTGAAATTGAATAAGTAAATAAAGATCTAAGATAAAAAATCCATTTGTGGTACTTACATGAGCACAATCTTTACTTAGAACAATGTATGAAAAGTTAGTCTAAGAAAATATATCCTATTGTGTTACCATTTAAGGTTCCTCTATTGGTCTTTGGATGATGAAACCTTTGCTGAGCTCCAATGGGAAAACTAATGTACATTAGGTAACAAAGGAACTGGAAATTGGTCTGAGGGTTACACAGCCCTTCCTTATTACAAAGGATGACCTTCATGATGACCTAGCATGGGACTTCTGCAAGCGCTGATATTGGTGTTGCCCAAGATTCATCAACCATCCATGTAACCATTATTGGCAGTTTGCTACCCCACCAAAATTAAGACAAAAACAATTAATGGAGTCCCAAACCAAATGATGCCTCCAGAGTTGTAAGAGGTTGGCCTAAGTGGGCAACTGTTTATTTGTGTTAAAGTTTTATTTTGAGTAATGTTCTCTCTCAATTTACTTGTACCCCCATGTGTCTGCCTTGATTGGTGATGCAGAGTGGGACTGGAAAAGGAGGGACTAGATGTCACTTTGCAATAGGAAAGTGGTTTAAAAGTGAAATAGGGCTCCACAGGGGGTGGTTGGCATAGCGAGCAAGGTGGCTGCATGATTTGGAGTGGTTATGACTGGGTGGTATTCCCGGGCCACAGAGGTCTGAAAGTGACTGCTAGTTGGTGTAGTGCCAGTGGTATCTGCTTGTCTGAGGTCAAAGAAGGCACCTGGAAGAAAATCAAAGCAAAGACAAAACGTTCCTGAATAAAAGTTTTGTTCTGTTTCCTGCACTAATGTGGTCTGTAAGTGGTTATCTGATGATTCAAGGTTGTGTCTTCAACCAAACAGGCAACTAAGTGTTTGCTTGATGGTACCTGGTGCAGCATCTGAGAAGCAGGCCCTCAGCCGAGGAGAGACCAAGGTAGAGAGATAACCTTATCACGTGGCTCTACCGTCTCCTCCCCTAATGGTAGCTTGGAACCTGACCTCGTTACTGCTGGGGAAGATCACGGGGACAGTAACCATGGTTATCTGTAGCCCAACTTATCACTCGTGACGCCAACGTTCTGTCCTCTGTGGTGAATTCCTCCGAAGTCAATTCCGGGAAATAAAGTAGTCCACGCACATACTACACTTTTTAAAATAAGAACTGGGAACATTCAGTTCTGCATGTTTGCTTAAACATGTATCAATGATAACAGTCCAACAATTCATACAGTGGTGATACAGGGAGAATTCATGGGGCATTCATATCTCTACAGTCCCAGTTATCTGTAGGTATTAACTCTCCTGGTAACTCTCTCTCCTGTCAATCACTCACACTTTTCTCACTTGCTAGTGGTTCCTTTCTCCCTCTCCAGACTCATGCGGTTTCCACTTGTTTCTTCCAGTCCGGGTACATTCACTTCTTCTAGAAACGGCGGCTAAGGGGAGTTTCTTTGAAAGGCTAGGCCCAGGTGGAAACAACGGCCAGCTCACGGAGTCTTCCATTTTTCCTACTCCTCTGGTTCTCTCACTCAGGCCGAATGACTCCTACACCAACTCTCTCTCTTTCTCTCTGGCCCGGACAACAGCAACAGCCGAAGCCCATCGACAGACTCAGCACACTGGGAACCAACCTACCACACATCACATGACCAAACTTTTATACTATAACAGACAAAATGATACATTTCCCAGACATGACCCAGACAATAACCCCTTTCATGCCTGCAGTCATCCAATACACATAACTGATGCAAACAAAACAATGCACGAGGCAAACATAGAACATTCATAAGTGCTGAAGGGGACCCCATTAACTATGGGCCACTACACTGGTAGAGGTGGGTCCTCGCCATGCCTCTATGGCCAGCCTTGCAGTCTCTCCAAAAGTGGTAAGTTGACACCCGGCTCTGCCTGAGGCACTCCACACTTGGGATCCTCTTTAGAGGTAATAGACCACCAGTACCTAACGATGAACACATCTATGTCAAGAGATGTTAGAGATATAGTACTATGGAAAAGTTTTAGGGAGCTGTGGAAAATGCTGAAAAGTAAGAAAGCTTTCAAAACTAGAAGTGTTAACAGTTTTTTATCAATTACAAAATGCTCAGTGAATGGAAAAAAAGAGAAATCTAAATCAGAACAATATTTAGTGTGTCCACCCTTTGCCTTTAAAACAGCATATATTCTTCTAGATACACTTGCATACAGTTTTTTAAAGAACTTAGTAGGGAGGTTGTTCCAAACATCTCGGAGAACTAAGCACAGATCTTCTGTGGATGTCGGCTCACTCCAATCCTTCTGTCTCTTCATCCATGCCGACTGGATGATGTTGAGATCAGGGAGGGCCGTATCATTACTTCCATGACTCCTTGTTCTTTACGCTGAAGATAGTTCTTAATGACATTGGTTGGATGTTTGGGGTCCTTGTCCTGCTGCAGTATGTATTTGGAGCCACTCAGACCCCTTCTATTTTACAGCATTTTTTACACACTTGCCTAAAACTTTGACACAGTACTGTATGAAGGGGTCTCTTTTTTCACTGTAAAGCCCTGTTTCCTTAACCCTTTCCAATCCACTGTTTGATGTCGAAAACAATATGATTTAAGACTGTATAGCTCCAATGTTGGAAGACATCCGTCGGGGTTCTCTTACTGTATATTGCCAGCCTCTTTGCTATTGGAGCCTATCCAGCGTGTCACCTCATGCAGTACTGGCTTTAGCCAGCAGATAGCACCGTTGTATAACGGCAGAAAAAAAAAGGGTTAATATTTGCCCCTATATGTGAAACATGTATTCTCTCTTCAGTTAGTACCAATCACTTGTGTCAAAATCCTTCAAGCGATCTGTGTTATACCATTGGCAGCAAATGAAAGAATTATAATGGACTTCACATGTAATAAAAGAAATTGGGAGAGCAGAACTGGTGGAGAGAACCAGCTTTCAATATCACACAAAAAGAAATGATGGAAATGGCTCGCTGTCGATAATTTCGTTCTCCTCTATGCTTCAGTTCTTGTTGAGACTTCTTTTCTGCTAATGGGTTGCCAGCTGAGACAACACACAGCCAGCATCCGATCTGTTCCTTCTTATTCTGCAGCGCAGGAGCAGTGGTGGGTATGTGTAATTTATCCAGAGACACTATTCTATCAGCAACCAAATGGGGCTGAGAAAGGTCAAGTAGATGAAAACGAGACATTCGCAGTAGGGGAGGTAGAACAGTGAAAGGTGGGGTGCTAAGCTAGATATTAGGTGTGATTTGTAAGTACTGCTGGACATAATATGATTAGAGTCTCAAGATGGGTGGCTGAAGAAGACCGGAGACTAATTAAACAGGAATACATTAGGGAATCATCCGACGATTTAGTTTTTGATTTGGTCACACACATTAGATTCTTGTTGGAGACCAATTTTAGTGGGATCTGTCGACAGTCCAATATTAATGGTCAAGAGTCAAGAACAAACAGCGACTTGTTAGGATGAATTCTTTATTTTCAACCCTTCTCTTTTCTCCCAAGGTAAGTAGTGACAGAAGTCAGTGTCGGTCTCTACTGAAATAACAATGTGTCCGTGGAGAAACAGGGATTGATAACTTTCGGCCACATGACCACTTGGCCAACAGTTATCCTTTGTTGATGGTCAATTTGAACATGAAGGATTTGATTATATCGGTCTCACGGTATTGTATGTAGAAGGTTTGACTTCATACGGTCACATTTGTCTTACCAGTATATCAATGTTTAATTATGTCATTTTCCAGCTCCCCTCTAATACCAAAAAGAGACCTAAAATTATCACCGCAGCTATCACCGATTTGATTACAGAGGGAGAATGAACTAAACTACTTGTGCCAGAACCCTAGCATTTAAAAGTCGTACTTGCACAAAGATGTGCAACTTTTTGTCCTTTTTATACCCTGTTTGCCACTTTTCTAAAAGTGAACAGGGCTTAGCAAAAAAGGAGAGTGGAGAATGGCCCAAGAATTGCTTATTTACTCCTGAAATAGGAGCAAATTATATCAGAACTAGAGATGAGCGAGTATACTCACTAAGGCATAATACTCGATCGAGTAGTGCCTTAGCCGAGTATCTCCCCGCTCGTCTCTAAAGATTCGGGGGCAGGCGCGGGTGTCAGGTGAGTTGCGGCGGGGAGCGGGCGGGAGAGAGGGAGAAGGAGATCTCCCCCCTCTGTTCCTCCCTGCTCTCCTCCACCGCTCCCCGCCCCCCACCGGCCATCGAATCTTTAAAGACGAGCGAGGAGATACTCGGCTAAGGCACTACTCGATCGAGTAATGTGCCTTAGCGAGTATACTCGCTCATCTCTAATCAGAACTCTATAGAGCTGGCAAAGATTTCACACCTTGGTGCACAGACTACATTGCACTTTATTCCACGGGAAACCTACTGCACACTGATGAGGGGCAAACCCCCGGAAACAGCTGTCTGTGTGTGGTTTTCTGGCTTGGTTTCCCATTCCCAATCATTGTTTTTCAGACTTGTTAAAGAGTCATACATTGATTTGAAGGAATGCTTCCATCCAATAAGTGGTAATGTTCCATCTTACTTATTTGCATCATTCTATGACACCGAGTCCGCAGCAGAATCCAAACTTGTGCCCAGCCGATTTTCGCACGTACCTGCTTCTTGTCTTCTTTTTTTGTACTGCGGATGGTCCGCATGGCTCGCTGTCAGACATGCACAGTACAGTTTTTTCTTTAAATTCCTGCTTTTTCCGTGGTGTCAGTAGGGAAATGTCGGCATAGAATCTGCGCAAAAATGGAACATTCTGTGATTTTTCTGACGCAAGCGGAAATCGCAACGGATTTCCGCTCATGTGCAGGAAGGAGCGCTTTTCCATAGCATGTTACGAACGGTATTTACTACGCATCCATGGGGCTGACGTCTGCAGCGGATTCTGCAATACAAATCCATTTGTGTGCAGACGGCTTCAAGTTAATCATAAATATCAGTCCAAATCAATGCAGAGAAATGTCAGCTTGGTATGGCTTCAAGTTCATGTCTGACCTTTCAAAATGCCTTGCAACATGACTAAGGATATTAGCCAAACCAGAATACCATTTACAGACTGCTCTTTCTGGTATGTTGCCCATAGAGTTGAGCAAACATACTCTGCCGAGCTTGACACTCGTTCAAGTATTAGCGTAATCGATGGTGATCGTTACTTGAACGAGCATCAAATCGTGTTCGACCCTGCCCCAGCTTTCGGCTCCTCCCCGCTGTGACATGCCTGTTTTGGCCCCTCACCGCCGCGACGCAGCGCGCGTCATTCGAAAATTGAAGGGTCCCACATACAAAAATGCTCGAGTCTCCCTTTGTAGTCAATGGGGTTCGTTACTCGAATAACGTGGACCCGAGCATTTGGGTGCTCACTCATCACTAGTTGCCCACCATCAGTGCAGAGTAAGATTATGGTTGGCTGGATGAGAGACCTACTATTTCTTCTTTTGGAAACTACCAAGATGGCATAGGAAGTCTTATAGACCAGTGTTCCCCAACTCCAGTCCTCAGGGACCGCCAACAGGTCATGGTTTCAGGATTTCCTCAGTGTTGCACAGGTGATGCCACAGGGGCCCTTACCATAGGATATCCTGAAAACATGACCTGTTGGTGGTCCCTAAGGACTGGAGTTGGGGACCCCTGTTATAGACCATGCAATATTACCTGAGGAAAAGTTATGGAAATAAGAGACACCTTCCAATAGGTGGCACTACTCAAGCATTTTTCCATTCCATACTTGCATACCTTTTAATATCTTTTTCCCAGAGAACATTGAATTAGCCATAAGACTCCCTATATCACCTTGGTGATTCCACTATGAGAAACAGCGTCCTCCTCCAAACCTTCAGATGTGACATATTAAAGGGAACTTGTCACCAACTACAAGCACCATAAATTAAATGATGATGCTTATAGCTTAGGTGTATCTTACCCCTGTTCCTATGGTGTTCCCAAGCACAGTCAGTAGGGATGAATGGGAGTGGGGGCACAGCCTGCTGGGAAGTATTAGGCTTGCTGTGTGAATGTTGACTTTACTGGGGGTAACGGAGGAACAGGGGACCGGGTGAGCATGGAAAGAGGCTCCCTGAACTCCACATGACCTAAACTTTAAGCGTTATAACTTAGTTTATGGTGCTTATAGTTGGTAACAGGCTCCCTTTAATTAGGATCGGTTTTCAATGTAAGCAAATTTGACATCCTGCAAATGACGAAAAAAGCAAAAATGTAACATAGAAAATTGCAAAACCTCATTATACAATGATTAAGCTCTGGTTATATAACACCTCCGCCACAGTGTATTCTACCTTCCAGTCCTCTTCCCATTACACAGGTCTTGCTCATGCACATTTAGCCCCCCCCCACCCCCACTTGTATTGCATGTTGTTATTCTTTTTTGTTGTTGTTGCTTTTATAATTTTATGCTTTTCTTATTCTTGTTCATGTACAAAGGGAGTCAATTATACAGAACACAAAACTCCCATAAACACTTCTGTATACCGTATATAGATGCATGTACCGAATTGGTGGTCAACGGCTCAGGGGGTTACAGTATGCACCTGCAGGACGCAATCAAGGAGAAACAGCTGATTCTGCATTTAATGGTTTCTACACTGTTTATACACTTCTGTGGTGGAGTTAGGATTCCCATGTCTTTTAGGACTAAAAGGAAGATATATCTTCGATTAAAGACTAAATGGGACAGGGTCATATGTGGCATTTAAATTATCTTATATGAAGCACTCAAGGAAATGGAGCATTACAACAAAATACCTCTGAGTAATTAATAGCAGCTACTTATCACATGAGTAATCCGTCATCCTGCGACATAAAGAGTAATTGCCCAGTAAAATGCCTCAGTGGAATGGAAGGAGTTCATTCTAGAGGTCCATCCTGCTCTGCCCTAGTGAGCAAGTCCTCCCCACCCCTACAATCAAAGCCACTACTCAAGACATTGAGAGGGATTGGCTCTTCAGTAATATCACCCCCTCCCATCCACCCCTGTGATTACTACAGAGACAAGCATTCACAGCTATCCTGATTCCACAGGTGTCAACTTTATAAAAAGGACCCCATTAAGATTCTATCTCCCGGAAGAGAGGAAGAAGGAGAAAAAGAAGAAAAATAATAACTAAAGAAGAAAAAGAAGAAGATGAAGACGGAGAAGGAGAAGGAGAGGAAGGAGAAGGAGAGGAAGGAGAAGGAGAGGAAGGAGAAGGGGGGAAGAAGAAGGAGAGGAAGAAGAAGGAGAGGAAGAAGAAGGAGAGGAAGGAGAAGGAGAGGAAGAAAGAGAAAGAAAGAGAGAAAGAAGAAGAGGAAGAAAGAGAGAAAGAAGAAGAGGAAGAAAGAGAGAAAGAAGAGGAGGAAGAAAGAGAGAAAGAAGAAGAGAAAGAGAGAAAGAAGAAGAGGGAGAAAGAGAGAAAGAAGAAGAGGAAGAAAGAGAGAAAGAAGAGGAGGAAGAAAGAGAGAAAGAAGAGGAGGAAGAAAGAGAGAAAGAAAGAGAGAAAGAAGAAGAGGAAGAAAGAGAGAAAGAAGAAGAGGGAGAAAGAGAGAAAGAAGAAGAGGGAGAAAGAGAGAAAGAAGAAGTAAAGAAAGAGAGAAAGAAGAAGAGGAAGAAAGAGAGAAAGAAGAAGAGGAAAAAGAGAGAAAGAAGAAGAGGAAAAAGAGAGAAAGAAGAAGAGGAAGAAAGAGAAAGAAGAGGAAGAAAGAGAAGAAGAGGAAGAAAGAGAAGAAGAGGAAGAAGTAGAAGGAAGATGATGAGAACTTTTCTGCAACTTTTTTTGCTCACCACTAAAGATATGCTTTAAAACAACCACATGGACCATAAAATCTGTACACTGGAGATTACCCATTGATTTCTATGGGAGAGTGTTGCACCCATGCTGTATGGTCTGTGCAAAGGTCAATGTGCAGAAGGGGGATTGGAGTTGTGACCATCACCTATTGTGAATGATGCACCTGTGTTATCTATATAAAAGTTTTACCTGTCATTATATTCCATCCTGTGATGATAATGAGATGACTGCTGAAAAGTTTCCTCTACAGAGCAGGAAGTATCAGAATACTATTGGTCTTAGCGATCATTTGGAAAACCGCAGAATTCTAGGAATTTTTTAAATATAGATTGTGATATTGAAAATTAAAACAAAAAAAAAATCACCCAAAATTCTGCATCAACATTGCCCACCTCACAACCATCTCCTGTGTGTAGTAGACTCATTGCAGAGACAACATTAAAGGAGTTATCCTACTTCCAGCTGTTTTGCTGCAGAAAAAAGCCAGCTTCGTACATTGGTCAGTGGCCCTGGTTGCTGCTGCAGGCTGATTCCTATTGAAGTGAATAGGACTAAAACTGCAATACCAACCCAGGCCACTGCCCAATGTATGGAGCTGTTTGCTTGCTTCCTGCAGCAAAAAAAAACTAGAAGTGGGACAACTCCTTTAATGGTGCATATCTTTATCTGTGCTCCATATTATCAAGGAAAACTATTTAAGACTCCAGTTACTTTCTAACTTACCTCTTCCAGTTTGCTCCCCTCAGGGTAGTGAAGCTGACTTGTTTTTGTAAGCTTCGTGCTTTTGATATTATGCAGATTTCAGGTCATGGTAATTTTAGTAGGCTTTCCGTTGTCTCCGGAGATATCAACATGTCAGTGACTCTTACGTCAAACTTAGAAGGCAAATAAATTAAGCCCAATTACAAACTATTAGAGATGGTAACCGGAGACCTCTGATTCACCTTCACTGCTGTTCTGATATGAGGTTCAGGAGTTCATACAAGACGTAATATTTACTGCATTATATCATGATTATCAACCAGCAAATCACCCAAACAACCAACCACGAGTGCCGGTTAGATGCAAGTTGACTGAACCCAACACATTCAATGAGATTTTAATGATAAAGTCCGTGCGAGTCTCCCGCGCCAGAGATTCGCACCTGTAGCCGCCCATAGGGATGCACTAGTATCCGCATGACAATTTAAAGCATGCGGATGTGATTTTTTTCACATCCGCAGCATGCTGCATTTTTCTGCGGATCCCGCGGAACGGCTTCCATTAAAGTCAATGAAAGCCGTCAAATCCGGGGCACAGCCACAGCTGTCACTGTGGACGTGACACGGATCCGCAGGAGATTTTTTTAAAAAATTGCACCGCGCATGGGTCTGTCACGATGCCATAACGTCCGAACACATCCGCCATGCTGAAGAAAGAAGATCTGGCCAGCATGGAGGAGATCTGTGCTGGAGCTGGACAGGTAAGAAAATGTATTTTCCTGTCCATGTCCGTGGGCACGGCTGGATTCCGCTACGGGATTCAGTAGTGAAATCGTGTGGACAAGTGGACTTTGGGCCTTAGGCCCCATGTCAACAGGCAAAATTGAATAGCGGAATCCGCGTGGATCACCCTCGTGGACGATCTGCAGTTCAATATGTCTATAGAAAATCATTGGGCATCCGCAGGTATTTAATTACCTGCGGATGTAATTTTTCCTGGTGTGCGGATCAAATGCGCGGGAAAAAAACGCAGCATGCTCCATTTTTCTGCGGATCCCGCACGGACGGCTTCCATTGAAGTCAATGGAAGCCGTCCGATCTGCGTCATACCCGCAGCTGACACTGCGGATGTGCTTCGTATCTCACGGGTAAGCAGGAGTTAAAAAAAAATAGATGTACTGCGCCGAACGTATCCGCAGTAAAGAAGAAAGAAGATCCGACCTGGATGAGAGAAGACCTGCACCAGTCAACAGAAGACACGGACAGGTAAAAAAATGTCCTCTGCAGCCGGCAGGGTTGGATCCCGCTGCGGAATCCAACCCGCCCATGGATATGAGGCCGAATTCTCAATTCTCTCTGATCTTGTGGATGAAGCCAGATTATATGATATCTTTTATGCACTGTAGTCCACATAGAGAATGAGCATCATCATGAAGGACGAGGACAGCAGTACTGAGCAGTGTAGATGCGATTCCAGTAGCTGTAACACAGTAAATCACTTATGGTTAACAGTAGCTATGTACACCTCAGTCTCTTTCCTTCTTCAATGGAAATTATTTCCTCCTCCTCCCCTCTCATTTCCATAGACTTCTATGGGCAGCATGAAACAGCAGCCTGTTCTGTCTCAGTGTCTCTGCTACCAGAGTCAGACTTCACATAAAAACAGCCAATGGACAGTAAATTATAAGAAAGGGAGAACCCCTTAGTGGCCAGCTTTATTGAGTTATTTTTTTCATCACAAAAAAACTAGTTTTATTGAAATGTAGTGATTTGTATTTTTGCTGGTTATCGCATTGGCTATCATATTAACACAAAGTGTATCAAACTGCAGTAACCATTTACCTTCCTAAGCAATTAACTAACCAATTTAAAGGGCCACCATGAAGATTTTTTTCCCTTTCACTATGTAGCTATTACTCAAATTATATATGTCAACTACCGTTACATTGCTTAGTTATTTCTTTCTGTCTGAAACTCCTTTTACCTCAGTTGGTCATGTGATCTCAATTCTGACCAGCTCAGATCTACTTGGGGTTATGATGTCTGAAACTAGTCAATTTCTCCGTCTGTGTGATGCTGTTGCATGAATCCTACTACAGAAATTGCCTAGGGGAACATAAACAGCCCAAACACAGTTACTAATGATAATCATACAACTTCAGTCTCAAGGTAATAGTAGAGGAGATCACAGCTCATCCTCCTGACTGTATACTTACAGTCTGCAGCATATTTAGTGTGTATAGAACATAACATTAATTAATTAATAATTGGCCCCCAAATAAGCAAAAATGGAGCAGCCTCTAACTATTGCACCATGGAAAACTGAATGCAAAAAATCTCAGCCTCAAGATGGTGCCTTATAAGCATCAGACAGGGAGCTGCGTTGCATGGAAGTGGCTGAAATACAGAGGGGACATCACAGTGTGACAAGCAATCAGGTGAGGAGGGCAGAAATGGAAAAATGTGTTTTCACCGGTGTGGCCCTTTAAATATTTGCTCCTCTATAATATCCATATGATTTCTTGCATGGATATAGATACAGTACTGAGTGTGAGCATCACTGTACAAGTGACACACAACGCAGCCTGTACAGCAGCACACAGACGCTGTGCAGCCCTGTACTAAGGTGCATACAGGTATCATGCCCCATTATGCAGCCTCCTGGCACATGACTGCTGTGTGCATGAGCCCTTGTATCACATGCTGTACACTACAGTGACATTGGACTGTGTGGAGGACTATGAATGAGACGCATTCATACATTCATTATTTACTCAGACAGATGTTAAGAAATAATTTATACGACTCTCATCTTTCTTTCATATAAGAATGCAATTACCAGTGATCAATGGCCGGTCTCTTGGCCGCACATTAGGCATATGGCTGATAGATTCCTTTTACGGAACTCGTATCTTTCTCTGCCATGTGTTAGATCATTGTGGGCTGAGCAAATGGATGAGGATCACATACAGAGGTTACACAGCTGTGCTCCCCAATCCCTTCCCCCACCAGCCACCTAGTGAGCATGGAGAGATGTGCAGTACAACCCAGATACTATTAGCAATGGTCTCCATTCTGCAGCACAGCACAAAGCCCCTGGGACCTGGTGCAAAATCTGTAACGGCCCTGCGGCTACCATGCGTTATATACTCTGAAGGACCCTTTATGATTAGAGTTTCCCTATATGGAAGTTATAAAATCAAGTTACAAGTTTTCCGTGGATCAGCTTCAGTGCGAATCCACATTAAAAGGGAAAATCCAGCGATCTGAGTGATTCCAGCAAGGCCGGGTCATTGTGCTAAATGAGTTGGGGCTGGGATATTAGTTCCAACCTTGTGTGTTTTCTTATGTAACAGTGTGGAGAGTATATTGAGAATAGTGTGATCAATGAAAAACATCCAGCGCAAGGGATCCTGGGGATGTGAACACTTCAGCACCGTAAGGGGTCAGAGGAGGATGCCAAGATTCATTACAGTTTATTGCAATGCTGGTGCTCCAACTAATGTGATCAAACGCACACAACTCAGGGTTCCTTAGTACGGATGGGCTATAACAGCAGATGAGCAGTTCCAGCACGATTGCTGTCTAAGAGAAGCAGAAAGATGTGACTTCAGAGGACAAAAGAGTACAAAAACTACATCAGGGAGCAGTGGACACTATCACCTGGTCAGATAAATCCAGATATCTATTGCACCATGCTGACAGGAGGGTCAGAAATTGGCTCAAACAGCATGAATCAATGAACCCTTCCTGTCAAAGGTTCATAGCCGCAGCCTCAAGATATGTGTGTGTATATATATATATATATATATATATATATATATATATATATATATATATATTATTTTCCCTAAGGAACCCTAATTATTTGGG
Organism: Eleutherodactylus coqui; assembly: GCF_035609145.1. NCBI lineage: Eukaryota > Metazoa > Chordata > Amphibia > Anura > Eleutherodactylidae > Eleutherodactylus > Eleutherodactylus coqui. The sequence goes on from NC_089840.1 coordinate 43,965,231, forward strand.
GATTTGGAAGTAGGAAAAACATGATGAAAGAATGAGAGCCATGAACTTACATAAAAACATGTTTGAACTTCCAAAATCCCTTAAAAGATTGCATGGAGTACTGGACTTATCAATAACAATGTTACCTTTGTCCACTAGAGGGAGCTCACTATAGACAACTTGATACAATGTAATATATCAGTATACAATACATGCTTCAAATGTAACATTCCTTACAGGGAGGAAATCATGAAAAGGGAATGACATTAACTGAAATATCAGAGCTGGGAAAATTCTTTATCCTGAATGAGATTATTAGGGCTCATTCATATCACTGTATTTTTGTGCACCCTGTTTTTTGTGGGTTAGGACAAACTAGCATCACGTGGGCCTTTTTGCTTTTTTCCACGCATGAAAAACACAGATGCAATATAGATGAAAAAAAAACACACATAAGCGTTGCAGAATATGTTGGCGCTATACAAATAAAGATTATTATTATTATTACATATGCACCAAAAACGCACAAACGTACATACAAATTAAAAGAGGTGCGTTTTTCATGGACCAACATTGCATATGCCCATGTAAATGAGCCATCATTCTAGCAACTATTCACAGAAGCAGAAAAAGTCTATAATTCTATGTAAGGCCCTTCGCAGAACAGACTTATATAAAATATTATTTATTGGTTAAATGTTTAAAAATAGATACACTAGAGGGCACAAAAAACGCCCCCAAAGAGGAGAGGAGCAGTGACACTACTCTCACAATTGGGTAGACAGGGACATGAACAAACACACAGAAAAACAAAAAGAGCTATAATAAGCTCTTGGAAGTGAGCAACCGAGTTAACAAACTTGATGTATACGGTACCACATTATTTGTCCACTAAGGCCTCCTTAAATCGGGTGGCACGAAATTGCCATGAGAAAATCGCAACAATGGTCTGTGCGATATCGCTGCATCTTCTCGCGGCAATACCGAAATTTTGTAGCACCACATGCGAGGATTTTCGGGGGAGGCTTGAAATATAAGCCCTTCCCCGAAAATAAACTGTAGCTGAAGAAGAAAAAAAAATACACATACATCACCTCTCCTGCGCTGTCAGCCTGGCCGCATCTTCTCCCCGTCTCCCGGCACTGATCATCTCCTTCTCTTCTGGGTGGGGATTCAAAAATCCCCGCCTCCTGGAAGAGCTGGCTGTGATTGGCTGACTCTTAGCCAATCACAGCCAGTGCTCAGTGAATGGCTGTGATTGGTTCAATCCCAGCCATTCATCAAGCACTGGCTGTGGTTGGCTGAATCCAACCATAAGTGTTCACTTGTTGCTTACTGTCACTGATTAAATACTTTTCCTTCTCATATCTTTTGAAGTTTAGATTTGGAATACTGATGTTTCAAACACAAACTTGGATGTTCCTTTACATATAGTTTGTAATTACTATTTTTATTTAAAGCTCAGATGTTTCAACTTCAGGCTCTTAAATGTTTCATCCATAAGTTTGCATTTGACACATCAGTATTCCAAATCTTTTGGGGTGTTTTTTTGTGAAGGGGGATAAGCTAAAGATGGTACAACAGGGTACTAGAGGCTCCACGGCCAACCACGTCTCATATAGCCAGGCTGTAGACGCTACGACAAGGTACTAGAGCCTCCACGGCCGACTGCGTCTCATATATCCAGGCTAGAGATTGGTACAACAGGATACTAGATCCTCCATAAACGACTGCGTCTCATATATCCAGGCTAGAGACGGTACAACAGGGTGCTAGAGCCATCGTGTCTCATATATCCAGGTTGTAGACCGTACAACAGGGAACTAGAGCCTCCATAAACGACTGCGTCTCATATATCCAGGCTAGAGACGGTACAACAGGGTGCTAGAGCCTCCACGGCCAATCGGGTCTCATATATATTCAGGCTGTAGACGGTACGACAAGGTACTAGAGCCTCCATGGCCAACCGCATCTCATATATCCAGGTTGTAGACCGTACAACAGGGAACTAGAGCCTCCACTGCCGACCATGTCTCATATATCCAGCCTGTAGACAGTACAACAGGGTACTAGAGCCTCCACGGCCGACCGTATCTCATATATCCAGCCTGTAGACAGTACAACAGGGTACTAGAGCCTCCAAGGCCAATCGGGTCTCATATATCCAGGCTGTAGATGGTACAACAGGGTACTAGAGCCTCCACGGCCGACTGCGTCTCATATATCCAGGCTAGAGATTGGTACAACAGGATACTAGATCCTCCATGGCTGACCACATCTCATATATCCAGTCTAGAGGCGGTACAACAGGGTACTAGAGCCTCCACGGCCGACCGTGTCTCATATATACAGCCTGTAGATGGTACAACAGGGTACTAGAGCCTCCACGGCCGACCGTGTCTCATATATCCAGCCTGTAGACAGTACAACAGGGTACTAAAGCCTCCTGTGAATTGTACCGTTTTCCCCGATAAACGTATCCTTTCCCTCTCATATTGCAATCACCTAAGTATATCATTATTATATACACACATAGAAAGTTTCATCTGATTCCAACAAGTTCTTCTTGGTACATTATTTTTTTTTTGTCAGTGAGTATAAAAACATTTCCTAGTCTCTTATGGGGGAAAATATTAATAAAAATAGTTAATAACATGTTCCATGTATTATTACAAAAAAATCCAATGAGTAGAAATGTGTTAAGAAAAGAAGTGATCATAGAAAGTTCCCGGGGAAGGTAGAGAATAAGATTTGTAGCACTTAAAGAAAAAAACAGAAGGATCATGCGGAGAGCGCTGATATGGAACATAAAATGTGTTTGAGGAAGTTGGATTTGATATTCGCACATTACTGGAGAGGTTCTGGGGATGTCAGCGGAGAATGAACGGCCTTGTTCCAAAGAATATAGACTTATTGTAAAAAAAAATCAAGCACCTAGAAGGAGTTGTCAGAAACAAATGAAATGTTATACGTGAATAATATATATAAGTAAGTAATTACAATATCAGAGCAAAAAGATTATTTATTGCGGAAATCTGACCCCTTGAAGGGAGGCTCTAGTACCCTATTATACCGCCTCTAGCTTGGACACAAGATGTGATACGGATGGGCATGGAGGCTCTAGTACCCTGTTGTACTGCCTCTAGCTTGGACACAAGATGTGATACGGACAGACATGGAGGCTCTAGTACCCTGTTGTACCGCCTCTAGCTTGGATGTAAGATGTGATACGGGTGGGCATGGAGGCTCTAGTACCCTGTTATACCACCTCTAGTTTGGATACAAGATGTGATACGGGTGGGCATGGAGGCTCTAGTACCCTGTTGTACCGCCTCTAGCTTGGATACAAGATATGATACAGGCAGGCACGGAGGCTCTAGGACCCTGTTGTATCGCCTCAAGTTTGGATACAAGGTGTGATACGGGTGGGCATGGAGACTCTAGTACCCTGTTGTACCGCCTCTAGCTTGGTTACAAGATATGATACAGGCAGGCACGGAGGCTCTAGGACCCTGTTGTATCGCCTCAAGTTTGGATACAAGGTGTGATACGGGTGGGCATGGAGACTCTAGTACCCTGTTGTACCGCCTCTAGCTTGGATGTAAGATGTGATACGGGTGGGCATGGAGGCTCTAGTACCCTGTTATACCACCTCTAGTTTGGATACAAGATGTGATACGGGTGGGCATGGAGGCTCTAGTATTCTGTTGTACCGCCTCTAGCTTGGTTACAAGATATGATACAGGCAGGCACGGAGGCTCTAGGACCCTGTTGTATCGCCTCAAGTTTGGATACAAGGTGTGATACGGGTGGGCATGGAGGCTCTAGTACCCTGTTGTACCGCCTCTAGCTTGGATGTAAGATGTGATACGGGTGGGCATGGAGGCTCTAGTACCCTGTTGTACTGCCTCTAGCTTAGATGTAAGATGTGATATGGGTGGACATGGAGGCTCTAATACCCTGTTGTACTGCCTCTAGTTTGGATACAAGATAGGATACGGGTGGGGCATGGAGGCTCTAGTACCCTACTGTACCACCTCTAGCTTGGATACAAGATGTGCTATGGGTGGGCATAGAGACTCTAGTACCCTAGTGTACTGCCTCTAGCTTGGATACAAGATGTGATGTGGGCAGACATTTGCTGTAACTGAGCCTCTAGATCGTGCAAACTCATATGCTGTCGAAGTTGGCATGCCAGACGATCCCATACATTTTCTATTGGCAATACATCTGGCAACCAGGCAGACTATGTAAGTGTTGCAATGTTGTGGGGGCTCCTGTGACCCCCTTGTGTGTGTGGCCAAGCATTATCCTGCTGCCTCTTGGAAGCTGCCATAAGAGGAACACATGTGGCTGCAAGATGTCCTGAACATATCGCTGAGCTGTCATTGTCCCTCATACCACTACTAGGGGTGACTGACTGTCGTATGTGATGACCCCCCGGTCCATCACAACAGTAGTGGGGGCAGTGTTCTGCTCCACAGCAAAGGCAAGATTAAGACACTCCGCCCGAGGTCTCCAGACATGAACACGGCTGTCATCAGTGCCCAATGTTAACCTTGATTCGTCGCTGAAGACAAACTGATTCCACTCTGTAACAGTCCACTTTCATCATTCACAACACCACTGCAAATGGAGGTGACGTTGGGTGGGTGTAAAGGCAGTACATGTAATGGGTGCCGTGAAATGTCCTTCAACCAGGTGCTTGGAAGGGGTTCTGTAGTGACCCAGAGTTTGGGGATCCCCTCCAGCACCTCAGAATGCATGATTTATGTCTGTCTATTGTCACCGTCTTAAACATGGAATGCATCAGGTTTATGTGTATTGGAAGTTTGCAGGCATTAATGGGTTAATGTCTGCTCATGTCTAGTGTTGTCTGGAAAAAGTATCGTTTTGTCTTGTGAGGTATAAAAGCATGGTCACTTGTCAGTCAGAGGAAGAGGTCTGTCTGTCTGTGAGTTGGTGAAACAGACGGCAAGAGTCAGTAATGGAGGAAGCAGAATGGCGGTCGTATCAGGAACCCTCCTTGCAACTGTTGATCTGGAGAGAGTAAAGGCCCGGACATGTTGGGAAGAGCATGTGGGAGTGTAGCGCCAGTACTGCATGTGCTAAAAGAGACTGAAACTGCTACTTAGCAGAAAGGACAAGTGAGTGTATGTCAGTGGAGCGAGTTTTGCCGGGAGAAAGAACCTGCAGATAACTTTGACTGTACAGGTGCGGATGCCCCGAGAATCTTCACTGCTACACCACTGTACAAACTATGATTTGTTATGTGATGAAACGTTTAAGTAAACAGACAGGATCAAATGTTTACGGTTCTTGTCCTTAAAAAGGCACTCTGTATTTGTGGACTACTTTATTCCATCTACAAAAATTCACCACAGAGGATGGAACGTTGGTGTCACGAGTGACAAACAGGACTTCAGGTAACCACCGTTACCCTAATTTGTGATCTCCCCCTGTGGTCGGGTCCCGAGCTTCCCTTAGGGAGGAGACGGCGGAGCCCTGTGACAAGGTTATATCTCTATCCACTGTCTCCTCGGCTGAGGGCATGCTCCTCAGATGTTGCAGTTCCGACAGACACAGGGGTCTCTAATGATGGTGCCACCCATCTGGATGGCGTTAATGAAATAGTTGGAGCTGCTAGTGCTTGTCGGACAATCAAACAATTGTGTCTACTGGTGGTCTGTCAACAGCATCCTGAGTCCGTTACCTTGTGTGCCCTCACACATCCACCAATCCCAACACTTCCAAACAGTCTGGTCAGAACGGCCCAGGTGGGAAGCAATTCAATGATACGACCATCCAGCTTCTCCCATCCTAATAATGCGCCCCTTCTCAAACTCTGTAAACTTTTGGCATCTAGTGGTCAACAAGCTCTACACAAGCGGAAAAAGAGGTCACTACACTCAAGTAGTCTCCGAGAGCCTTTTTATAGGCCAAGGGTGGAACCACTTTTAGGGCCTCCGGTGACAAGACTGTTCATCTAATCACACCACAACTCTAAATACTTGTATATCTGCCTGAGATGGAACCGCACGCCGAATTTTGCAGCAAAACGACAACTTCTTCTAGGGGTGGGACTTTTTTTTAAACAATGAGTGTATGTATCGCCAGAACCCACCTATAGGAAACAGTCAAATGCTCCCTATTATCTATCTATCTGGTAGTTTCCCTTTAAGTGCACGGCTTGTGCCATGAGTAATTTCATATTGACATTAAATCCGTCCCATTGTCGATTTCCTGCTGCTTATTTTCCTTTAAACTCTCTCTAACTATATACGACGGGACAGTTACAGTGTATCAGTGTCATAATTGTCATATATTACGGCGCCAATGAAGGGTGAAATTTGGAGAATTGCTCATTTGTGAAACGATTTGGCTGTTTTCTTTGAGAGCGCGGTGTTTCTTTAATGGATACACCATATACTGAGACGGCAATTGAAGATTATATTATTGTCAGACTAATTTAAATTGGAATTTAATTTTTTTCAATGGTTTATTATTCGCCTAAATGGAATTATTAAGGCTGAATTGATAGGGACAGTAACAGAGTGAAGATAATGGACACATGTGATTAGAGCCATTGTAACAGAATGATCAGTTTCCGCCTAGAGTCTTGTGTCTGGATCAGGCCTGGGAGGTATGACAGTCACTAACGAGAGGCTGTCTCATGTGAAAAGTCTCTGTAATATATATTCTGCAGCTTCATTCTCAACATGGTGACACAAAACCCCTCCAACAATTGTATCTCTGTCATCTATGGCAACAGTTAACCAATTATAAAGGGGGAACTCCTGGGAGGCTATAAGTTTCCCATTGCAATAATTTTGAAATGAATCCATTGACTTCCATGCAGCTATGTTGGGCCCCTGGATTGAAGGAGCCCAGATCAGGTGAACCATGTCCCTTATTTTAATGAATGGTATGGTAGGCACACCCCACTTCATAGTTTCAAACTCCAGAATCATGAAATGAGGGGAAACGATCACCAACACTCAAGGTGGTTAGAAGTTTAGTACCATCACTAGGAAATCACACTGCAAACTTTTGCTATAAGGCTGCTCTCTGTATGCCTCTGCTCATAGGTGGCGCTGTAGAGGTACCTTTTTTTTTTTTCATCAGGGAGCATTTCATAGCCTATTGAAGGGTATTTTCACACTATGCTTTTTTTTGCCCCTGATCCTGCATCAAATCCATTGTAAGTCCTTGCCCCGTTGCCTTTAATGGAAATCTATGCTGTAAGACTTGGAATTTTTACAATCGTGTACTTGAAATCCGTGAACAGAAAGCAGGTGACATGACTGAATGGGAAATCTGCATGGTGACTTGCCCATTGAAAAGAACTTCATCCATGTGCTGAATCTGTGCTGCATAGTGCAAATTCGAGGTAGAAACCTACAGGCCAGCCGCAGATTTCTACTGCAGTTTTTTAGTGGAATTTGCATGAAAAAATCTATTGTGGATTTTGCTTTCTGGACATACAATAAGACTTTATTGCCCCAAGGAGAAACTTTACTGCCCCCAGACGCACATTAAAGGCCTTACACAAGAGGCAAAAACCCAAAACAGCCTCTCTGCAGATAGGTGCCATTCCTTCTGGAGAAGACTCTGGTTTGGCTTATATTCTTCGTCATATCACAAAGCCTGTTGAAAGGTTGGACATTGACTTATAGGGAAGCCACCTTCCAATAGGTGGCACTGTGGAGGTACTTTTCCGTCCCATATTTGTATACGTCATGTAGAGACATTTAGATTATGTTCACATGTGATGACTTTGCCACAGCAAAGGGTGAGGATCTTGGCATTGATTCACTGCAGATTTCGCCCCCTCAATTGAAGAGGTGAAATCCGCACCAATCGACGCAGTTTTTCACAGCAAATCCACCATATGACAACATACCCTAAAGGTGTGCTCACACATAGCAGAAATACAGCAAGATCCACAGCAATCTAACACCAAAAACGGAGTGAAAATCTGTACCATTGCTGTGGATTTTGATTCAAAATCAGCTTCGGATCTGCAGCTAATTTTGGGCTGCCGCTCCTCTTACCTTGCAATCAGCCATCCCTCAATGCAGCGCATGACGCAGTCCTCACATCGATTGGTTGCTGGGTGAAGATTGCTTTATGCGCTGCACTGGGGGACTGCTGATTGCAAGGTGAGAAGAGCGGCAGGCCGAAATTAGCTGCGGATACGCGGTTGATATTGAGTAGAGATGAGCGAGCATACTCGCTAAGGGCAATTCCTTGATCGAGCATTGTCCTTAGCGAGTACCTGCCCGCTCGGAAGAAAAGGTTCAGCTGTCGGCGGCAGGCGGGCAGCGGGGAAGGAACGGAGGGGAGATCTCTCTCCCCCCCCCCCCCCCCCCCGCTCACCCTGCTCACTGCCGCAACTCACCTCTCACTCGCGCCGGCAGCCGAACCTTTTCTTCCGAGCGGGGAGATACTTGCTAAGGGCAATACTCGATCAAGCAATTGTCCTTAGCGAGTATGCTCGCTCATCTACAATATTGAGTCAAAATTTCAGCAATGGTGCAGATTTTAGCTCCGTTTTTGCTGTAGAGTTTGTCACAGAATTTCTGACACCTGTCAACATACCCTAAAAGAGTTTTCTTGGAAAACACATGATGGCCTAAGCTTAAAATAGGCCATCATTGTGTTATCTGTGGGGGATGCCCATGGGAGCTTCTTATTTTAGCAGTGACCAATAAATGTAATGGTCCCTTTGTTTCGCGAACCCCACTGATCACGCAGTAAATAGGTTGCGCCCAGTTATAAAGTAATAGGATAGGGGATGACTTTAACATTAGTGGGGGTCCGAAGGCTAGGACTCCCATTGATCCCGAAAATGGAGATCCAGTCGATCCCCGAGTGAATGGATTGGATATCACACAAGCCCGCTACTGCTCCGTTTACTTTAATGACAGCACCAGAGAAGTGAATGGAGCAGTGGCACATTTTGAGAATTGGCACTGTCATAGAAGTGAATAGAGTAGTGACACACCTGTGCAAACTTTGCTCCATTCACTAGGGAGTTGGACCCCCATTCTCAGGTTTGGTGGGGTCCCAGCAGTTGGACCCCACTGATCAAAACGTTGTTCCCTGTCCTGTGAATAGGGAATAATTTTATAACGTGGCACAACCCCTTTAATATGCAATTCCAAAGATAGGCTATCAATGTGAATTCCCAGCAGTGACATATGGGCAGTGGTAGTCAGTCACCGATCTGTGCCATCCTCACTTTTCCCCCTGCAATTTGCAAAAGTTGCAGTAAATGAACCCTCATCCTTAGTGCTAATATGGATTCCAAGTGAAGAAAGTGCTTTCATAGAGGATGATACAAATTGAAGAATCCTTATAATAAAATCAAAATGGGGTTCCCCTCTGATCATACCATCCCAACCCTCCATTCAGTAAACAGGAGTTGTCCCATCTGGAACCCCACTCGTATTTGTGCTTCATAGAGAGGAGGCTTCCTTTTGAGATCCGCTTTAGTAAGCAAAGTGGAGAGCCAATAGAAGACTGTCCCTTACTCTGGAAGACTCAGTTTGACTATTTGCATGCACATCTTGTAATACTGCATCTCTCCTGCAGAGGTCACTGCAGGGGCAATCTGTGACAGCAGTAGTAGTCGATCAGCAAGATTTTAAAAAGTTCAACCCGCATTATTCAGCTGATTCGGTTCATTCAATATAGAACAACTTCTTTGAGGTCTCTGAGTGTTTCACATTAAAGGGGTTATTCGGGACATTTACTATTGATGACCTATTTTCAGGCTAGATCATTACTAGTTGATAAGTGGGGGTTCCACTGCTCCCTGCTGATCAGCTGATCCTTACACCAGCTGTCAGTGTGAAGACAGCTGGAAGCAGATAGCACTGTCCGTATTGCTGTGGCTCTGTTTGATACTACAGGCACAGGTCCCATTGAATTCAATGAGAGCTGCGCTGCAGTACAAAACGCTTCCAGTGCAGACAGCAGGTCCTGCGACTAGATCATCAGCAAAGATCCTGAGCAGTAGACCGCCACTGACCAATTATATTGATGACCTGTCCTGAGAATAGGTCCTCAGTAGTAAAAGTCCCGTACAAGCCCACTAAAGAGCTGATGTCTTGCACTGCAATGCTGATATCAGTTGCATATATGGATGGCTTTGTAAATGTCTCTAGAGGCTTTTATATGTGATACAAAGATTTCTGACTTCTTGTCAATCATCCTATCAAAGATCACAAGAAACAGCTTCACCAGGACATGGCTGATAACAGAGAACAATACATTGCCTTGAACTTCACAGAGAAGAGAGGCTTACTGTACTTTAGTGTCCCTTTAAACAGAATTAGATTATATCAAATCGCTTCCTTCCCATCAAGGTATTTTTGGCGGTTTCCGTGACCTCCTTCTCTACACGGTGTCACAGTCACCGCCACTTAATGATGTCTCATGAACTTGGTGTCATCGGAGCTGATAGTTGGATTTCCTCACCAGAATACCAGGTCTATGTTCTTGAGCTGAAACTTTCTGCACTGCATCAGGAAGACCGGCCACGGAGCCGCGGAACGAGGCCGCTCTTATTGTATGACCTCACACAGAACTATAAGAGGCTAAATCAAAGGTGAAGTTGCTCTTTAAATGGGGTTTTCCATTAAGAACATGTGTACCCTCTCTATAGGAAAGGGGAGAAATGTCCGATCGCTGGGGGTCCGACCACTGGGACCCCCAGCAATCCTGAGACTACCGTACCTGAATGCCCCATGTGAATGGAGTAGCAGTGTGTATGTGTGGCACCACTCCATTTACTTCTATGGGTCAGGCAGAGATTGGCAATAGAAGTAAATAGAGCAGTTGTTACGCATGCGTGGAGTGGTTGTTATATATGCACACCGCCATTCCATTCACATGAGGCATTCTAGTTCCCAGCTTCAGGACTTCTGGGGGTCCCACAGTAGGGAACCATAGTTATTAGACATGTAACCCCAATCCTACAGGGAAATAACTGCCGTATGAAAATACCCCTAGATAGGCTATGCAATGCTCCCTGGGAAAAAGCTATGCAAATAGGGTTTGGAAAAGTACCCCCACAGCGCCACCTAAGAGCAGAGGCATACATAGAGCGTCCCTATGCTTTAGCAAAAGATTACAGTGTGGCCCCTTTGGTGGTGTTACCAAACTCCTAACCACCTTGGGCAGGAGGATGTATTGCATTTTGGCTCTCCATTTTCATGAGTCTTGAGTTAGAAACTATTAAGTGGGGAGTGCCTGTGGATATGGGATAAAAGTCTTTAATCAAAAAAGCTCTTTAAGTAGTTGAAATATGTCAAAGAAATATTGAGTATGTAGCAGAGCTGCACATGTACAGTGGTTTGGTACAGCTCATGGATGTATCGCAATGTGTTATAAGGACTGTGGGGAAACTTACTCCATAATCCTATAGATCATGGATGCTCACCATATAGAGAGAGACTGTCAAGCTGCCATAGGGTCCTTAGAGAGAGGGGGCCCAGTACTGGTTGATCCAATTCCCATTGCTCTTGCATAGAGAGAACCTATGGAGGACTCTTGTCTACAGAGAAACTACATGGGGTGAGGAATTGGGAAAGGAGGAAAGAAACAGAAGCCATCCCTTTTATAGTGGGATATTTTGATGTTTGCTATGAGGATTCCTCTCTCCTATAGATGTAGCAGTGTTGAGATTGTCATTTCACACAGTTCTCGATGCGAACAATTAGTTATAAGGACACCAAGCCTTCGGTATTATGCTATAGACACAGCTAAGCAAAGATTGTAATGTGACACAATTCATAATGACATTACAATACATCCTTTGTTTCCTATAACAATGAGTGCACAAAACGAACAGTTCAGTAGTATATTCAGCCAGATACGTATGATATTATATCATTTTGTTATACTGTGCCTAATTAGATGTATAAGTGAAAGATGGAAAGGTTTCTTAGAAAAGTTGTACAAGATTAGAAAAAAACAAGGCTGTCTTTTTCCGAGAAACAGTGCCACTCTTGTCCATAGGTTGTGTCTGGTATTGCAGTTCAGCTCCACTGAAGTGGAGTGGTGTGGCACTGTATTTTTGAGAAAGCATCTATGTCTTTCTAATCCTGTATAACCCCATTAAGAGCAGGCAACTTAAGGGGGTTTTCCCAAAAAATGACATGTATTCCCTATCCTTAGGATAGAGGATCAATGTTTGTTCCATGAGGGTCCATCCACTAGGAACCTCACTGATCCTGACACCTGCAAGTTCCCCATGTAAATGGAGCAGTGGTGAGCATGCAGATATGATGCTGCAGATGGAGTAAACGGAATGATATGATGCTGCAGATGGAGTAAACGGAATAATATGATGCTGCAGATGGAGTAAACGGAATAATATGATGCTGCAGATGGAGTAAACAGAATGATATGATGGTGCAGATGGAGTAAACGGAATGATATGATGCTGCAGATGGAGTAAACATAATGGAAAGTGTTTGTTGGAAACACAATAATCAAAACAAGGAAATAAATAATATTACACATTTAACTGAGTTTTCACGTTCAAATCTCTAGATACTATATACTAGTAACTATAGCATACGGAAAATGACAATGATGCTTTACTAATACCCAGATGGTCTAACAGGATTACAGAATACAGCACATAAAACATTTCTCAAGCAGGTTTAACATTTTTGCCCGGAAAAAGTCTCGCAGTCCTCTATTAATGAGCTTTTCTGCTCATCAATCCCCAAATGACCCTTGGGAGCTTGTATGACAATAATAGCCTCTAACAATTTGATTTTCTCTATGAATGGCAGATAATACGTCCAGGCCTGCAGGCTAATTATGTTCTTTCCCTATCAGTGTGCACACCTTCAGTCCTAAAGTTTATTCAGAGGCCGGCCTCACTTACAATTGGCTTGTGCAGGAGTCTGAGCTTCTACCGACCCAATTGCTTTTGCAGAATAGTTGAGGATTGGAAGTGCTACTCTCTGCTCCTCCCTCCATCTCTTTGCTGGTGATGGTCAATACTCCCGCTCTCAGGACTTTTGTGATCCTGCAGTTTCTCTCACAGGCAGTAGTAGCTTCTTCCTCTCCAGTCTGCCATGTACTCAGCTCATTATGCAGCAGAATTTTTCCCTTTTTACCTCAGGACATCATCCAATCAGATTTCAGTAAGTAGGCTCAATTCCGTTGTGCCAAATTTTGGTGCATCTCTCCCATTACGGCTCTATTAGAGATGAGCGAGCATACTTGGTAAGGTGATATACTCGAGAGAGCATCGCCTTTTTTGAGCACCTGCTGGCTCATCCCTAAAGATTCGGGGGGGCGATTGTTGGGGGCGGCACAGGGCAGCGGGGAGGAGAGTGAGAGAGATCCCTCTCTCTCTCCCTCCCAATCCCCTCTGCAACCCCCGCTCACCCCCACGGCCCCCCCAAATCTTTAGGGACGAGCCAGCAGGTTCTCGAAAAAGGCGATGCTCTCTCGAGTATATCACCTTACCAAGTATGCTCGCTCATCTCTAGTCTCTATGGCAACATTACATACCGGTGTGAGTCCCTTACAGAGTGGTGGCTCACATGTTGGCATCACTGGGGGTCACAGCAGTCAGACCCCACTAATTAGAGATTGATACATTTAAATCCATGGAATGGCACAAATGTGATTAGTGGGAAAACCGCTTTATGTTGCCTTGTCTTAAGGGGGTTGTGCAGAATTAGAACATTATGGCCGCTTACTTCCAGAAACAGTGCCACACCTGTCCATGGGTTATATCTGGTATTTCAGCTCAGCTCCAATGAAGTGAATGGGGGTGACCTGCAGTACCGCACACCACCTGCGGACAGGTGTGGTGCTGTTTTTAAAAGAAAGCAGTCATGTTTTTCTTATCTTGGACAACCCCTTTAAGTTTTTGGTCCCTGATCTACAGTAACTGTTCCTGTTTACTGTAAGTATAAAGGTGGAGGTTGTATATTAAGACTGTATGGATGTTTGTCTTGTTCCTTCTGCATTCTTGTATCTGTTATAATAAGAAGTACATGCACAAAACCTCAAGTCTGTTCTTAACATCCCAACAAACGCATCATTCAGAAATCATGGCAGCCGCTAATTTAATGTAATATTTACATCATTGTCTGCACCTTCCGTGAAGACAGCAGAGCTCCCGGCTTTACACTTTTAAGTAACACGGCGCTCGCTCTTCATGCACACAATACACATTGACCTTTTTATCTCATACTTCACTAAGAACAAAGGCTTTTATCTTGGAAGCATATAAAAGTCTTCAAGGTTAAAAGCTTAAGAACTCTCAACAGGAATCGGAGCATTTTGGAGCAAAATAAAACATACACAATTTTAGAGTGGATTGGTGAATATGAGAGGGAGGAGGGAACGCCAGCTGAGGCATATGGGAGAGATAGGGAGTTGGAAAAGTAAAAAAAACAAACATAAGTAAAGCAACATCATAAGGTGATAGAAAGAAAAAGACCTGATCGTCTCCAGTGGTACACTATGCTACCAAAGATATTTCCACCTGCCAAAACGTATCTGGGCTCCTTTGGTCCTAATACTCTTCCTGGTATACTTTCTACTAACGTCTTATATGCTTCAGCTGGTATTTCCCTCCATTCATCCTGCAAATGTTTGGCGAGTTCTCTCAAGCAAAATGGACATGGTTCATGTCTTCTGATCCAACGTTCCAGTCATCCCAAAGATGTTCAGTAGGGTTCAAGTTAGGACTCTGTGTAGCCAGTCCAATCGGGGAACATCCATATCCTCAAACCAACATAAAGCAACAGTGGATTTATGACATGATACGTTGTCTTGTTAGAAGTATGGCTGGCCATTCCCAGAGTATTACCATGTTGTCAGCAGCACATTATTGTCTAGAATGTCAGGGTCACCTCCGTGTTCATGGTTCTTTCCAATACAACTAAATTGATCAAGACCATGCCACGTAAAAAACACCCCCAGACCATAATGGAACCTCTGCCGTATCTAACTGTTGGAGCAACACGCTCGGGCAAAAGGCATTCCCCAGGATCTTCCACACCCAGGTACATCCATCTGATTTAAAGACGGACCAGCGCGATTAGTCACTCTGCAGAATGCTCTTCTATTACTCAACCGTCCAAAGATGACGCTCCTTACACCATTGTAAATGGGCCAATACATCTTCTTTATGAGAACTTGCAAGACATTTGCACAATGAATGGATGGAAAAACCAGCTTAAGTGTATCAAATATTAGTTGGAAGTATGATACGGAGTGTATACAATGTCATTAGGGCCAAAGGAGGCTCCACTAAGTATTAACATACAGAAATAAATTCTGTTTTTGATTCTTGCTCAGATCTCCGATTCCTTTTGGAAGGGGAGTGTATGTTAAAGGGGTGGTCTAGGATTAGGAAAAGATGGCTGCTTTCTTACAGAAATTGTGCCACATCTGTCCACAGGTTGTATATGGTATAGCAGTTGAGTTCCATTCACATTAATAGAGCAGAGCTGCTCTACCAAACACAATCCATCCATAGCACTGTTTCTGAATATAGGTAGGGATGTTATTTAGCGGAGAGTTATACTGTATGTCATAGAGGCATTAATATACGATATGAAGCAAGGGGATATAAGGGTTTTATCTTAGGTTCTCTCCACCATTTCTTCCCATAGGTGGTGTGAAAGGTCATGAGATATGGAGGAGTAGAGCCCAGATATCCCAAGACAGGTGGCCTAGTGGCATGAACAAACACTTCAAGGAGGCCACATTTTGCGATGGTAGACGTGTTCTCTTGGTGAGTTCCAATGTGTTTATGCCTTCATTTTATGTTTTCATTTGAGATTCCTTAAGCCCACTCAACCGCTCAAAAAGTAGGTGGAAGAGAGAGTTGCCTCAGGTGACTTTTGGATTTTTCTTAAATCAACTTGATTGTCCTATTGCTCAACAATCTGACCCAGATGACTCTTTCCACCAACCAAAGATGATCTTGTCATCTCAAATCTTGCCTCATATCCCTCACTATGGCTAATGATGCCCTTTAAGGAGCATGAATCATGGCGTAAGGTACACTGACCAGACCATACAGTATGAATGAAAAGACTTGCGGAATCTCCTCTGAGCTCCCAGAAGAGTTTGCCATCAGACGTAGACACTAAGAGGACAAGCATATAACTGCTGAGAGTTGGCCCATGAACTGCAAGCTATTCATCTGCCCTCTATCACTTTTTAGGTTTGGCTCAAAAGTATGGAAATGGGTTTGCTTTCTATGCTAATGTACTGCCATTATTGGGTATTGATACCAAAGCAAGAATACTTGTAGTTAAAGTGGTTGCCCAAGTTAAGGCAAAGACCCGGTAAACAGGTCCTACATGTGTTAAAATAACAATTCAGACGTTACTTACCTCTTCTCGTTTCTCCATCATCCTCCCTTGCTGCCTCCGGTGTCCGCTATCTGTTTACAGGCAGCTATGATGTCCCGTAAACCTGCTGTAGCTGTCAATGACAGCGCTTAGCCATGATCGCTGTGAGCTGTCATTGGCTACTGCAGCTTGCTTGTAAAGAAGCTTGGCTTCACAGGGAGAATGTGGCGGAGGGTGAATGGGGAGCAGGGGGAGGTGAATACTGCTGATTTGTTATTTTAATGCATTGACAGGGGTTTCCCTTCACTCAAACAACCCCTTTAAGGATGGAGACACACTATTATACAAATAGTTAACCATTTTTGACCCTCCATAATACAAAAGACTAGCTATAATAAGAGAGGAGTTATAGGATGATTTCCTCCAGGCACTGGTATGTGTCAAAAATTGCTGCATAGCCTTGTGGCCCACAGACTAGTATTTAACCTTACAGCACATGCAACACAAATCATCAAGAACACATAAACCATCAAGGATACCTGCAACTTTTTGTGTAACTCAACGCTACTCAACAAGTCAAAGGAACCAGGATAGTCACTAAATATTTTATTGACTTCTTGGACTCAAATAGCTGGAAAGTCTTGTGAATTTGGAAGAAGTAGTCTGGGGTACAGCCACTGGCGTAACTATAGGGGATGCGGTTGCACATGGGCTAGGAGCCTTAGAGGGCCAATAAGGCCTCTCCTCTCCATATAGGGAGCCCAGTACTATAATTAAAGCATTATAGTTGGGGGCCCTGTTACAGGTTTTGCATTGGGGCCCAGGAGCTTCAAGTTATTCCTCTGTGTTAAGAGGTTAAGAGAAGTTGGGGGGCCCCAAGATAAACTTTTGCACCCGGGCTCATGAGCCTTTAGCTACGCTCCTGGCTACAGCTATAATGGGTGCAAGAGTACTAGCCCCATTGTCCCTGGTGCCTTAGAGTTCTCAATACACAGGGGTGTATTCAGAAACTCATGGGTGAAAAGATCCAGCTTGGGCACTCACCGAATGCAGCTTCACTTCATGGTAAAGGCCCATTACTTGCATGACTAGCATCTTAAAAGGTCAGAGGCAAAAAGCAATAAGGACAGCGCCCCTCTTATGAATATCCAGATGAGCCAAGCAATATGGTGAAGTAAAAATTAGAAACAACTTACCCGGTGTAGGTGGAGGGTGCTTCCCATTGGGGAAGGACCCTTCCACTCCACACCTCCAAGTCCTGGTCGGCACGTAGAGTCAAAGGACGAGCATCAGCAGGATCCAATGAAACATAGAATGTATTCCCTTAAATGACCCCCCGTGGAAGCGGGGAGGAGCTAGCCCAAGGTTGTTGTATCCCCCAAAAACAAGGGGATTCAACTCCTCAAGAGGAAAACAAATGGAAGGATATACGAAAATATCTTAGGCGCTCCAAAGGACCATTCATAATAAAGTGAAAATGCAGGAAATCCCTGCTAAATTTATTCAAAAGATAAATAAAACAATAGCAAAAAATATGCCAGTAGCAGATTATGCAAATATGCAACGCGTTTCGTCGCCCCTATGGCGACTTTCTCAAGCTTTCTCGATGCTTGAGAAAGTCGCCATAGGGGCGACGAAACGCGTTGCATATTTGCATAATCTGCTACTGGCATATTTTTTGCTATTGTTTTATTTATCTTTTGAATAAATTTAGCAGGGATTTCCTGCATTTTCACTTTATTATGAATGGTCCTTTGGAGCGCCTAAGATATTTTCGTATATCCTTCCAAAAGGTCAGAGGCACAAGCCAAAAACTACCCACCCCGTCAAAAAAAAATTTAAATATGCAATATACATTGGAGTTGGTAGACTTTTATAACTTGGCATTCTTCGATACAGTGACTCAGCTCAGTCCACCAGCCTACTGACCTAACTATAGGGGTTGCATCCGGGCCCACGAGCCTTAGGGGGCCCATAAAGCCTCTCTTCTCCATATAGGGAGCCCAGTACTATGAATAAAGCATTATACTTTGGGGCCCCGTTACAGGTTTTGCATTGCGGCCCAGGAGCTTCAAGTTACGCCTCTGCCCCAGCCATAATAATTTCCCAATTTTTCCAACCACAAACTAATGCCTCCTTTCTGCCTTTGAGTAAAAGTACCCTCCTTTGTGCCCCTAATACACAGTAATAATACCTCCTTTGTGCTCCACAAAATGCTATGTGCCTCTTTTTTGCTCTGACACAGTAATAATACCCACTTGTGGTGAGGGAACTTGTGAGACCACCAGGCTTAGAGGTCCAGTTGAAACTATAACCAGGGGCGTAACTATAGAGGATGCAGGGGATGCGGTTGCACCCGGGCCCAGGAGCCTTAGGGGGCCCATAAGGCCTCTCGTCTCCATATAGGGAACCCAGTACTATGAGTAAAGCATTATAGTTGGGGGCCCTGTTACAAGTTTTGCATCGGGGCCCGGGTGCTTCAAGTTACGCCTCTGACTATAACCCCTATGCCAATGCTACTACATAACAAGACCCAGTATGATAAATATTATAAATGGCACCCGGCAGTTGAGGGACCAGCTACAGATTTTGCATTGGGCCCAGAAGTGCCAGCTACCCTTCTGGGAGAAGTTGTAGTTGCAGCCAGTAGCTTATTTTCCTCTATGGGTTTATGGTAATACAAGGAAATTGAGAGTAAACGTCTATAGATATTCCGCTTTGAGTTATTTGCTAAAAATCAGGAGGGATATTCATTTGTTTCCAATTCCATTCCTTTTCTGTGATACTTATTATCATTTCTGAAGCACTTATCATCATCAGTCTGCGAGGAACATCAATATTGCAGGGCTGGAGTACAAAATGATGAAGTTTAACCTTATATATCAGGCTGAGGAGCGGGGCGCTGAATGCCTGGAATAGATGACCAAATCAATATCTGATTTACAAATCGTTGCCTTCCCCTGGGAAATCAATTTCCAATCAGGTAGCAAGAGCGTGAATGCATGATTAATAAGGCTTAGGTTTGCAATATCCATGTTTGTGTTTGTAGTAAAGCGTTTCATGCTTATCATGCAGAATCTCATCGTTCATGCAGGATTAACTCGGTCTCAGCAGAAAGGTGAATGATTCAGTGACTGTCAAACTCACCTGCTCTATCTAAGCTGAACGAGGAGTGCACCTTATGGACTATGTTTGCAAAAATGTTAACAAGCAACAAAACGGTGCCCCTAGTGGCCAATCAATGTAGAGACAATTGGAAAAAAATAGAAACATAAAAAAAATCCTAATCTGCAAATGGACATTTTAGAATAGAAAAATAGAGGACAGAAGTGATATTTTTTTATTATCGTTTCATGCTCACAAGATATAGTGAAAGCCGGATGTTGAGGATTTAGTGTTCGTAGGCTTTGAAGATAACTGTATGAATGTACCGTAGTAAGCGCTGAACGTTATGACTTTATGGACATTAGATTGCGTTACTCCATCAAAAAATTATGAGGACCACACTTTTTAGACTTTTCATGCAAAAATCTTAACTTGTGGCAGAAAGGTGCCCCTAGTGGCCAACTTTGGAGAGACAGTTGGGAAAAATAAAACATGCCAAAAAACCTAATCCATAAATTCATATTTTACAATAGAAAAGTGAAGCATATAGGTAATATTTTCATTTAGTGTGCTGAAGAGATGTCCCCAAAAAAGTTTTTGAGCTCTTAAAGGGCACTTAAGGCCATTAACTGTAAGCACTGTAAACTAAGTTATGGTGCTTCTAGTTTAGTGGATGTGGAGTTCGGGGAGCCTCTTTTCATACTCAACCAATCACTTGTTCCTATGGTGTCCTTAGGCGAAGTCAGTGTGCACACAGCAAGTAAAGCTCTTCATAAGGCTGTGCCTGCCTAGCTCCCATAGAGATGAATGGGAATGTACGTGAAAAGAGTCAAACTGGCTGTGCGCATGCTGACTTCGCTGAAAAACGCCGCAGGAACGGGGGATCGGGTGAATATAAAAAGAGGCTCCCTGGACTCTGCATCGCCTAAACTATAAGCTGGTGTAGTACTTAAGGCAACATGATGTGAATTTATGCTCTGTGCATAGCTCAGGCCCTGAAGCGGAGCCCGTTCCATCTGCAGCAGGAGCCAGCTGTGACTGACAGCCGGCCTCCTGCCGTACAAGCGGGGGAACAGTAAAAACACGGATCCCTGCTGTTCATCGCTTACATGCTGCGATCAGTGTTGTAAAAAGTTTACATGCTAAAAGGCTTGGGGGTTCACAAAAAACTTCCCATCATAGAAGGCTGGTAGGTTGCCATGCCAAATGGACCCCATTTTCTGGGGTCTGAGTCTGCTAGCAATAGTGATAATACAATGCTGTAAAGACATACTGCAATTTATTATTTTAGCGATCATACGATTGCAGTTTCAAGGCCACTAGAGGGACATAAAAAATGTGTAAAAAAACTAAATAGGAATAGTAAAAATGCATTTAAAAAACAGTATAAAAAAACTTTTTTGCTCACTTTCCCCTCTTAAAAAAAAATAAGCTAACGACCTTTACAATAAATTGAAAAAATGTTTTAAAAAAACCCTAAAAAACAAAGCCAAAATGCTTATTTTGTTCATTTCAGCTCCCAAAGAATAAAATAAAATTGATTAAAAAAGCCATATGTACTCCAAAATGATAATAATAAAAACTACAGCTCAAAACATAAAAAGTTGCATCAAAACAGGCCGTGTCCTTAAGGAGCTAAGTACTATCTATCTTTCCCTGCAAGGATGTTGGTGGACTTTTGACGATAATCAAGGGCTTCAATGGGGCGTCCGGCAGTAAAGAAAGACGCAGATACAATTGAATGGGGTAATTGCTGATGTTAGTAAATCTCGAGAACCAGGAAAAAGACCGGGGACATATGGTGCCCATCACTGACAACGCTACTCTAACCCAGTAACACTGGAGGGGCTGTACAGCATGCAATTATTAGGTGGAGTCAATCTCTCATAGGAGAACTCTATAGGTTCTCATAGACATTAGCTGGCTGTTGACCCAATCTACAGGTACTTTGGCAGGCAATGGCCTTCACACCTAGGAGTATTACCGAAGATGTAGCTAAGCATTCCTTCACTTGGGGCTAAAATTCCGTCTGTGCCTCAAGACCTGTATCTGAATACTCTGGATTGATAACGACAACACTTTCCCCATTACAAACACAGCCTCTGGGGTAAATGGCCACCAGCCCCAAGCACTCCATAGCTTCATCTCAGGGTACTAGCAGTCATGTAACTGATCTCAAAAGAAATATATTGAGGCTGAATTAGATCTTTTCAATATTGTTACTCACAAACCTCCTCAATCCACAACATTTATTAAATACACAGAAAATCCACGCTGCGGGCCAAGAATTCAGAGAGGAAAACCAGCACTCCAATCTGTTTCGACAATCTATTAAAAAGGCATTAAAACATGTAGCAGAAGGCTGACACATTTCAGATTCATAAGACCAAGTTGCAGCAGTGACAAAAATCCTTGAAAGTCGAAAACGCGTCAGCATTCTAGTATATGTGTTTATTGTTTCAATCGCTAAGATTTTGGTAACAGATGGAGGAATTCTGTGAACATACATATTTATGGATAGATCTCTAAATAGTTAGAAGGTCCAACCACCATCTAATGTCTATCAAAAACTATAGAACGAGGGTATTTCCATGTGTGTTCAGTTGGGTTAAGATGGGGACATCCCATGGTGCAGTTTTTTTTTTTCATATTTTTATGTTAAAGTGGTATTCCAATTGTAGCAAGTGATGGTAGTATATGCTGTTACTGGAAGTGATGATTGAACTTTTCATAAGTTTGGTTCCACCAGCTAGTCGAATTTCAGCGAAAAATTTATTTTGGTGCGAATTAGTTCAAACTGAGCTGGAACTTTACCAATTCACTAAAACTGGTGTATAATGGAGGAGAAGAAATTATTTTAGTGGGTTTTCCAACACAAACCACCCGATGAATCGCCTGAGGTTTGGGTTCACATTGAACTTTTTGCAAAATTCAACCAAAAGCAGGGTTAAACTGTTTTGGTTCACTCAACACTGGTCACTAGGTGATCAGGTCCGACCATTGGAATTCCAATTGATTGCTGTGAAGAACCATGGCTGCACATGTACTTCAACTGAATTGGACTGAGTTGTAGTTCTCTGTACAATGCCTGTATAGGAACCAGTCTGTTGAAAGAAAATGCAAAAAGGCCTCAGCTTTTTCATTCTCTGGATGAGTGGGAGTCTCTATGGTCAGACCCCACAAACAGTGTGTCATGGCATATCCTCACGATTAGACTCTACATTCCATCTGTAGGACCTGCACCTATTGCCAGAATGGTGTCTGCCAACGATGTCCCAACTCACGGTAGCAACCACTGGTGGCCAGGAGCAGGGAAACAGCCGAATAGTCTATTCTATGCTTTTTCTGCAACTCCTTAGAAATTAATGAGAATTCCAGAGACAAACTAGCATTGCGAGATTTGCTTTTCCAGAAGCCAGCAGTGATGGAAACCGCATTGCTCATTTTGCTATACTTTTTCTATCACTCTCATTAACTGCTATGGAAGTTACAAAAACAACGAAGAACAGCCAGATCGGCTCTTTCTGTGTCTCCTCCCACTAGTAGTCACAGAGCATAGGCTGTATTCCCATCTCAGTCGTGATTGGGTGAGATGAGCATACTCTTTTAAGTGATATGTTTCCACTTGCAGTGGCTGCCCCTTTAAAGAACTGTCTATAAAACTATAGGCAGTGCAGTGAATAAATGCAAGTTTTTGAACCAATGGTTGTGTTAGGTGAGCCCAAACAATCAAACCCTATTTTGACTTGTACTTTGCTAAAAGTTCAGGGCGAACCCAAGCCTCTGTCAGGTCGCCTCGGCTGAACCCACTAAAATACCACCAATTCTTTTAGGTGTATTGATCAGGTTCCAGTTTTGCATAACTAATTAATTCAGATTGAACTGAACTTTTTGCCGAAACTTGGCGATCCGCAAACTTTTGAAAAGTTCACTCGCCATCTCTAATTGGAAGCAAAAGATTATTTTCTAAAGTTAAACCCCCAAAGCCGCTTCCCGCCTGTATGATGCCGCACGTTGTGATGTTGTTGCAATTTTATTGTTGTATCACAATTGAGACTATGTGAGCCGAATGGAACTAGAAGGGGCGAAAATACTAAAAACTTCCCCAAAAGTAATGGAAAATGGAATATATGCATACAACTAGATTTCCGCTTTCCTTTCACATTCTGTTTGAGTGCTGATTGGTCGAAAGTTTTTACAAGTCTCCCAGAGTTTCATATGCACTTCGACCCTGAAGACAATCTAATAATGCTTTAAGTCTTCCCTTCTTTCACACAGCTAACCCCCTGACACGCACAGCGTACAGTATATAGATGTGTGGTATGTAATATCTGTATATTTACTGGGAATCCTTCATAAACAGCCCAGGTGCATGAACACATTTGCAGAAAGTCAGTTCTTGTTTCCGCAGAGTTACTGTCACTGAGCTATAAGCCCCGGGCACAGAACACTCCACTTTTACTATTCTCTTTAAATTTTTATTGCGCTCTTCTGAACGTCAGATTTTTTTTTATCTGAATTTTAAAACTCCATATAAGAAATATGGGCATAAAAAATAATCCTGACATTTTTATAGCTGTATGTCATTTCAAACTCATTTTTTCTTTAATGGGAAGAACCTCTACAATAAATTGGACAACTTTCCACAGCAAAAAAATCGTCAGCGAATACTTAGGCAATCTTCAGGGGCCGAACCCGGACCTAAATGCGGTGGATTTTGCCACTGGTTTGGATGCAGATTTACCCCAAGTTTTAGCCGTTGCATATAAAAGCTTCCAATTCACTGTCACAATCCACAGCATAATCAGCATGTGAGCAAGATTGTACTAATGTCGTCTGCATGGCTTGTACTGTAATGCTGTGGATTTTCTGCAGCAAATTCTGCAGAGTAAATTCCACAGGATTTGCGTCCCGTGTGAAGTTACGTTCACACCGGGTGGGTTTGCAGCAAATTTTCCATCTGGATTCTCCATATTTTTATATCAGCAGGAATGTGGATACGATTTTCAAAATCTCATCCGCATGTTACAGGTAAAATCCACCACGGATTGGATTGAACTTGCAACGCAGAAATTAAATTTGCAGCATGTCCATTTTAGCACGGGGCTTGTGGTGCAGATTGCAGCTCTACAAATGAAGGCGTGAATTAAGGCCCCAAATTCCATGACAAAATCCAAAGATTTTTTGCTGTGGATCTGCTATAGAATGTCTGCTGCGGACAATCCACAGCAAAATCCGTACTATGTGAACAAAGCCTTGGTAGAGGGGTGTACATGAGTAAAGGGGGCTGCATGTGGCCCACAATGCATTCTGTGCAACCCAAGTCATCAGGACACAGAAATATTTACATGTGGCTGCTCAGATGTAGTTAC
Organism: Eleutherodactylus coqui; assembly: GCF_035609145.1. NCBI lineage: Eukaryota > Metazoa > Chordata > Amphibia > Anura > Eleutherodactylidae > Eleutherodactylus > Eleutherodactylus coqui. Next base: position 43,990,036 of record NC_089840.1, read on the forward strand.
CATGATAGGGTGAAGAAGAGTGGTACATAGCAGGGCAACAGGAACGGACAAGTAGTAAGGGTGTATGTGTAGTCATGTCTGGGTCCCTACATATTAGGACAAGTACTAAGGATGCACTGTGTAGCCATGTCTGGGTCCCTACATACTAGGACAAGTACTAAGGATGCACTGTGTAGCCATGTCTGGGTCCCTACATATTATGACAAGTACTAAGGGTGCCCTGTGTGGTCATGTCTGGGCCCCCTATATAATAGGACAAGTACTAAGGGTGCCCTGTGTAGCCATGTCTTTGCCCCCTATATTTTAGGAGAATAAAGTCTCTCGATCAATTTGGCACTCCAGAAATGACTATATGAGTGAGAGGCATTGTATATGCATTGCAGATCTCTCCATCAAAGTTTATAGGACTTATGAAATCATTTACAATGGAGAAAACTGCATACATTGTCTCCTCTCTCTCGAGTGCTAATTGAGGGATGGTGACCATCATTCTCCCAATAGGGGGGGGGGTCCTGGAAGTGGTATTTACTTCAATTTATGATAGCATGTACTTAGAATATACCTCTCGGATGGGAGGCCTTGCAGCCCTTGGAAGTGGTTTAGTATGGCAATGTGGCCCTCAGACTAAAAAAAGTTGTGCACCCTTGCCTTAACCCCTTTAGCGGTATGCTCGGAAAATCTCCGGGGTTTGCTGCACTGACCATGCAGTTTAACCCCAGAAGATTTCTGTGGACAGCTCTAGTGCTGAAATGTGCAGATCTGAAATCTTCCGGGGTTTTAATTGCATTGTTGACTCATTTAAAAATCCTGCCCTGTGAAGCATGACATGGTAATAATAAATCTGCCACTGAAGGGGTTAAAGTTATATAGCGGTCTTAATAGCTCAGGGGGGCACATATACTTAGCGTTGCTTTGTCAAGTTTGCACTGGCGTAAATGCAACAAATGTATTAGGAGGTGCAAGCCTCTTAAGGAGTGTTTTCACACAAATTAGAATATTCTGCTAGATGCTGCGAAATATTACGTTCTGCACTAAAATCCAATGCCAAACATGCAGATTTTGAAGCAGTTTTAAAAATTAACTTATTCTGCCAGCAATTACCCATCAACACCTGCATTTACACCTGCAGCATCTTGTGAAATATTCCGGTGTGAGTGTAAGCACTCCTGGGGACCCTTCACATAGGACAGAATATTCCCTCCAGCGGACAATCTGCATTGCTAAAGTGCAAATTCTGGCGCAAAGTTGAAAATAGACTCCAGTCAGCAATTCTGCATCAAAACCTGCAGATTTTGGTGCAGAATTCAGGATTGGCATATTCTGCAACCCTGTTGCGGAATTCCGTCACGTGTAAAAGAACCTTCTTACATTTGCCAGCCTGAAAGCTACAACAGCGATGATCTGGCGTAGATCTCAGCTGTAAATTACACCACTTTCTGGCATAAATCATAGTAAATCTGTAGGTATAGCAAGTAACACAGCGCATTTCAGGAAATTAATGTACTGCAAAAAGACACTATGAGTTATAGCGGTACTTTCGCGCACGCACTGGAATGTTCTGCAAGAAGATGCAGAATATTGCGTTCAGCAGAAAACTTTGAAGCCTGATCCATATGTCCATATTTGATTTAACAATGGCCTAACTCTGTTGCCGATTCTGCATCCAAACTCATTTTTAGACAGATGGATTTTGAAAGTGGAATATTCCGCAGCGTCTTGCGGAGTACTTTGGCGTGTGTGAAAGTACCCTTAGGGTGCCTTCACAAAGGAGGAATGGTTCCACAAAAAAGTTGCAGAATTCGCGTTGTTGTGGAATGTTCAGCACCTAAATCCTGTTTTGATGCAGAATGAAAATAGCAGAATAGCGGTCCGGGAGAAGCAAAGATGCCCGAACCGCCTCTGACTACCTGATGGGCACTGTACGTTAGTCTAAGACACCACAGGCTGCTCCTCCTACCCAGTGCCGCTCATGAAGATGTAGTGTCTTAGGGCTCCTTCTCATAGGAATATTTGCTCTTGTTTTTGCAATACGCAGAGAATTGAACCCATTGATGTCAATGGGTTTGTACAGATTTCCCGATTTTGCCCTATTTTTGTGCACATCTGCACACCAAGAGACCCCATAGAAGTCTATGGGAGGTGCGCAAGGCACACACAGATACGCAGTATGCTTAGCGATTCTATGGACAAAAGAACACATCTAAAACTCATTAGGCTAAATTGCCATTTAAATTGGGGCGCGTTTGTCTGCCACGCGCAAATGAAGTTACAAAAAGTGCAATAAAATACTCCGATATGCACGCAGAAAAGCCTTGTACCTAAGGCAAATACATTACGCTGAGGTGTGGGCAAAAACTCACACGCCCGCGCTCAAATGAGCGAGAGTGAACAATAACCAAGGCTACGCAGCTGGGGTGGGGTATCCAAACGTAAGGGATACCACATCACTCCAGCGACAAGACAGACAAAAACCGAAAAAACTCAGACACACATAAAGGGGAGAGCGACAGTCCTCAGCTCGGATAGAGAGGTGGGAACCCTGATAGACTCGAGGTGTCTACTATGGAGACACCGAGGATATAGTACTGTCCACTCAATGGCTCGGATCATTTTGATTACTAACGCTGCCAACTTGTTGCAGCTCCTATAGCTCATAGTCTCGATTGCTAACTCTGCCAACTAATTGTGTTGCTCCTCTAGCTTTACGCGTTTCACTGCCAGTATGGCGGAAATTCAGGAGATACGGGAGCCTAGATGAGACTGACAGACTGAATTAAATATCAATCGAATATGTATTGCAAATTGAGAGGAAAAGTCATGTGTAAGAGAATACAGAACTGGTGACGTCACCCTCCTCTATAGGATCCGTCCCGTAGTGTGCCAGATTGCACACATGGGTTCCCCCGATAGGGGACCCAAAGCAACATGGGTTTAAGGGGGTATTAGTAGCTTTGTACCTCCAACAGATGCCCCAGGACGATAGCTAATGCACTGCACAACTGCTGTAATGCCACTAGCAAGCCTCAGTCCTGCCTCTTTGTTAAAGATATATAGAGAATAGAGATGAGCGAGTATACTCGCTAAGGCACATTACTCGAGCGAGTAGTGCCTTAGCCGAGTATCTCCCCGCTTGTCTCTAAAGATTCGGGGGTCGGCGGGGGTGACAGGTGAGTTGTGGCGGGGAGAGAGGGAGAGAGAGATCTCCCGTCCGTTCCTCCCCGCTCTCCCCCGCCGCTCCCCGCCCGCCGCCGGCCCCCGAATCTTTAGAGATGAGCCGGGAGATACTCGGCTAATGCAGTACTCGCTCGGCTCGCTCGCTTATCGTTGGGTTTAAACAGAATCGTTCGGTCTTTCAGCAAATGTGAAAGACTAAAGAATTCCGATTGATTCCCCGTTTGAACGAGCCAACAATGTATCTGACTGTCTAAACAGGCTGCTGAGATCGAACAAGCTAACAAAGACGTCGATAAGGGCGCCTACCCACTTGCGTTGCCGATTTTCGCGCGTGAAAAACGCGGTGTTCTCGCACATTTTTCGCAGCGTTTTTTGCAGCCCTCCATTGACAATCATGGGTGCATTAAGAGAAAAATAAGGAGACATATGCAACTGACAGTTCCTATGTGAAAAACCCCCACGAAACGGAAAAAAAAACCCCAGATGGACAAGAACACATTCTATACTAATTGCTCTTGAGAAAAAACGCAAAACATCACAGGAAAAAAAATCGCAAGTGGGTAGGCGCCCTAAATCGGCTCATCTAAAAGGGCCCTTAGGCTAATGATGCATACACCGTGAGCGCCAGGTAGTCCGAGAAGCCAAGGGGGGGTCACTTTACGCCCGCCTCATCTATTAGGTTGGGAATAAGGTACGATAATCACAGACGGTTATGTTCATAAGGTTTAGCTGAAAAAAAATTCCCAGAATCCCCTGCGGCCTGATCCAACCGTCTGCGCTTGGACTTTTGTGTGAGTTTGTGCTCCGTTATGTAATTAGGAAGTGGTGGATGTGGTTACCGGATGACACTGTAACGCAACCATCAGCAAAAACTGAGGAAAGAGCAGATTGATCTGAGGAGCCAAATTAGATAAAGCGCTGGGCAGACAGATAGATGAGCAGAGGTATAAATGGGGAGCGCTGTGAGCGCAGTCCGGGAGGCCCCACTAACCCTGATGGATGACTCTTACGACGATGCTTGCCAAACCACATCAAGCCAACCGCATTAAAACGTCTCATTCATCACCGTGCAAGGAGATCAACGCATCTTGTGTGTCGACGACTCGTACGGCATTATGGATGGTGTTGTCTTGACTCCAGCTAACATTACATTGGGGATGGCATATGTCCCGGATCTTCTAGGATAAACACCCCCACCCCCTACCATGACTCTTTATGTCTGCCTTTAACCATTTCACTGCTATGGCTCAGGTAAATACATATTTATTTCTGCGCTGGAATTGCACACCTTTTCTAAAAAGTGTATTTCCCAAAGTAAGTCTCCCTGTGACAACACTTACTGTCGCCTTCTCTCACACCTCCGTGTTATCATAACATTGTGAACCTCATAAATTTCTTCTTTCATTTTCTTACCTTTGTAATTAAAAGCAATGCTGGATTATGATTGGTTTGTGATAAGGTCACTATGAGTCCTTATAATAAAAGTGATGGACAGGGAGTGTTGTCACTGGGCAGAGGTCTTCTTATGAGAGGCCGGCAGCTTCAACTGATACTAATTCAACAATCTCTAGCTATAGTAAGAGCTCCTGCACTCTAGTATTTTTCTTGCATGTTTTTTTCACGCACTTTTGCTGCGTTTTTAATGCGAAAGTCAATGGGACCTTCTAATGTTAAAAACGGATTGTGATTTTCGTGCGATTCGATGCGTTTTTAACATTAGAAAGTCCTATTGACTTTGCGTTAAAAAACACAGCAAAAGTGCATGAAAAAAGTGCGAGAAACATGCTACACCCATGCTCATCCGTAGGTACACCCCTGCTCATCACTGGCTACACCCTTGCTCATTAGTATGCTACACCCATCATCCGTAGGTACACCCCTGCTCATCAGTGGCCACACCCTTGCTCATTAGTATGCTACGCCCATGCTCATCAATAGCTATAGCTACACCTCAGCTCATCAGTAGTCATGCCCCTTCTAATCACTATGTACAGCACTGCCCCTTAATAGCTACACCCCTACTCATCAGTAGGTACACTTCTATTGATCAGCTTCCAGGTCCCTGCTCATCATTAACTACACACTTGCTCATCAATAGCCATATGTCTGTCCATCACTATGTGTAGCACTGCTCATTAATAGCAATGTTCCTGCTCATTAGTAACTATGCCCTTGCATAATGGTACAGCATTATGACTTGACAGTCATAACTTTCTGCAAAAAGCCATATTAATCCATAGAAATTTATTATCTGTTACCATAACACAACATCCATTGCAAAAGCTATTGCACAGAAATGTATCTTAAGCTGAGTCAAGTGAAATTTTGCTACATTTTTACATACAGCATTGCACATTAGTTGTTATTCCCTTGATCATCAATAGTTATACCCCTGCTCATCAGTAGCTACACCCTCGATCATAAATAGCTACACCTCTGATTATCAGTAGCTACACCCCTGCTCATCAGTAGCGATAACCATCCTCATCAGTGTGTACAGCACTGGTAATTAGTAGTTAAACCCCAGCTCATCAGTAGTTACACCCCTGCTCATCAGAAGCTACACTCCTGCTCATCAGAAGTTACACCCCTGCTCATTAGTAGTTACACCTCTGCTCATCAGTAGTTACACCCTTGATCATAAATAGCTACACCTCTGATCAGCAGTAGCGATAACCCTGCTCATCAGTATGTACAGCAATGGTAATTAGTAGTTAAACCCCAGCTCATCAGTAGTTACACCCCTGCTCATCAGTAGTTACACCCCTGCTCATCAGTAGTTACACCCCTGCTCATCAGTAGTTACACCCCTGCTCATCAGTAGTTACACCCCTGCTCATCAGTAGTTACACCCCTGCTTATCAGTAGTTACACCCCTGCTCATCAGTAGTTACACTCCCCTGCTCATCAGTAGACACCCCCCCCGCTCATCAGTAGGCACTCCCTTGCTCTACAGGCTATACTGAAGCATATCTACTATTATTCTAGCTGCCCATGATGTCAGACATCCCAAGGTCATGTCACAGCTAGCTCTACCCATGTCAGGGGAATATTGAATTACTGATTATTGGCAATGATGCATCATGTGATATATCACATGTAAAAAGCTATGCATTAATACACTTCCATTAAACAATCTTAACCACTATGACTGCTGGTTGTCATCAATCGATCAATATGTAATGATTGAATGCTTAATTATAGATTCATATTATGTAAGGATCCCGTACATGTAACTTATACCATAAGACTGAAATGCAGGCAGAGCAGGAGGATATTAGTACCTGACACCAGTCCATTAAGATGATTTGCGCATGGTCAGAGGTTGCCAGCACTGGGATTTTGTCCTATTGTGGCTGTGGAGTTGATGCTAGTAAATCCAAATTTTCCTACTGTACGTGTTTGAGGGTTTCCCATGGGAGGATCTGCTTATACCTAGTTATATCTGTAGGCATAAGAGATGTGATATATGCGGACTAAACATGCTGATGGTGTGGGAGGCGATCCAAGTGCTCAGCACGCTATGAATTATTACAGTGGCATGGCTGGAATATACAAATACAGTGGCATCGATATAAGGGGTGCAGAGGTAACAGCTGTACTCAAACCTCAGACCCGAGGATCCCAAAGACTAGTCTACCACATAAGAAGACGCCACTAAATCACACATGGCCGGTGCTAGCTGTTGCAGATTGCGCATTGGGGCTCAGACAAATTAAATTACATGTCTGTGCAAATATACAAATCTCCTGTTTGTTTTTACCTAAAGCTGGACATTATAAGAGATAGTTCACTCAAAGTGACCATTAACCCTTTCCAATCCAATTTTCGGATTCAGGGTTCCTAAATGGCTTTCTCTTTTTGCTGTTATACAACAGTGCCATCTGCTGGCTAAAGCCAGTATGTGTGCGCCAGAGAGGCTACGACAGCAGAGTGGCTGACGGTAAGAACACCCTGTAGGACGTCTTCTGACATTGAAGCTGTGCAAGCTTCAATCAGAATGTAGAAAGACGTCAGACAGTAGATTGGAAGGGGTTAATAATAGGACAACAGTGGAATGGTATAGAAAAATCTATGGGGCTGCTGTTCCAATGCTGGCTGTGACCAATGATATTGTGTCCAGACATGAAGTCACTACATGTTAGTCCTACTATGTGTAAGAGTATCCTAGTACTTTATGCCCTACGAGGTATAAGAATTGCCTATTGTCTACTGCATTGTACATGCGGGTTACCTGAGCTGCTGGACCCATGAGAAGCCTGTGCATCTTGAACCAACCATATGATGCTCCAGCAAACACCTATTGATAGCACTTCCAAAAATTCTTCGACCCTATTCCCTATCCACAGGATGACTAGGTGATCGTTGTGGGTCCGATCGCTGGGACAATTGCCGATTGGAGTCCGGAGTATCCCCAAATGAATGGAGTAATAATGGTTGCAAATGCACACCTCATTCCATTTTTTTCAACGGGACTGCTGGAGATAGCTGAGCTCTTGGACTTGTCTATCTCCGGTGGTCCCATTAAAGTGAATGCCTACAGTACCACCCCAGGCCACTGCACAAACCACGGAGCAGTCTGCTTCCGGCAATATTGCAGCTCCATGTACTAGAACAGTGGCCCGATGTACAGCTGATCGGCAGGGATCTCAGACATTGGACCTCCTTGTCATCTCCTATTGATGTTCTATCCTTGGATAGGTCATCAATACTTAGAAATAGGATAACTCCTTTAAGAAAAAAAATGTCACTAACAAATTATTTGGAAAACAGAGAATATTGAGCTAAAAAACAGAAAATATTGCAGTAAAACGATGAATACATTTGATTTCTAAATAAAACCCACATTTCATCCACCATCTGCTGTTTTTTAACACATTTGCTGTAAAACTTTGATAGCTCCATCATTATTTTTGCTTAGTATGGTTGTGCATGTTTTGGATGTTAGATCACATTCCCAAAAATGTAACTATATCAGCATATGCTAATTATGTATTACATATATGATGAGTAGACATGAGCGAGCACGCTCGGACAAGTCAGTTACTTGAGCGAGCCTTGCTCTTCTCGAGTAACTGCATTCCTGTACGAGCATGCTCGGGGGGGGGGGGGGGTAGACTTTATTGGTACCACATTGGGGTACATGTAACTTTTGGATGCTTTTTATTGCGTTTTTATGGAGGAAAAAAAGCAACAATTCTGTCATTACTTTTTAAAATTATTTTTACAGCGTTCATCATGTGCGATAAGTAATAAAATACTGTCATTCTCTGGGTTGCAATGAACACAGCCCATTATATGCTGCTTTTTCAAAATTTCTTTTGTTATTTTATCCATTTAAAAACGGATTTTGTGTGGAAAAATGTGCATTTTTAAAAACGAATTTTTCTCCTTTAAATTAAATTTTATAAAACTTTTTGTGTTTTTTTTGGTCCCCCAAGGGGACCTGAAGATGTGAACATTCAATTGTTAGGATAGTACACTGCATTACTTGTGTAGCGCATTCTACGAAAGCCCATGACAGCAGCCTATTAGACACTGCAGGAGGCGGGTTCCAATAGATTGATTTTCCTGGCAGACATAGAGGCCTTAGTCTGGCTGCTATGGGAACTCATTGGTACCTTGCAATCACGCTGCAGGGTGCCGATAGGTGCCACAAGGAACCCTCTTCCCCCGTCAAATGCTTACATGCTTCAGTTGCCATTAATTGTGGCATGTGAAAAGTTAAACTGCCAGGATGTGAGATTTCTCCACTACTGGTGGTTAAAGCAGGAGCCTGGCTGTCAGTAGTCAGCCAATCCAGTGCCTTAAAAAGCTTTATGTGCTGCTTTACTGTGCATTAGTGAGGTCTATAAAAAGGCATATTGGCCGTCACTAAGGGGTTAAAATATTTTTGCAGTAGTGAGTAAAGGGCTGTACAAGTTCCCATTGTATCACCCTACTCCCATTCAGCTGCCTTACTTTGCTAGTACTATTTTCACCCATTAAACCTGGTCCAGGGACACAATCTTGGGTGTTCTCATAGGCACCATGTAAACCCTTTCAGAATATTGTGCCGGTGTCCTCATTTTACTTGTCCCCGTCACCTTCTCCCTTGTGCTCCTGCTATTCTCGGTTTCTATCCATAGGGATTAGGGATCATTTGAAGATAATTCAATGCTATTAGACTACAAAGGTAAAATTAAGCACGTAAAACCGAATCTCCAGTACTGTACGTCTGCGAATGACCAAATGATTTATTTAATGACAAATGATACAATGTGTTTTGGCCAAAGTCAAAGGAAGAACAATTACTGCGGCGCTGGTAGCCGCACGCTGTGATTAAACTGCATCTGAAGGGATTGAGTGATATAACTGATAACGATATCCCAGTCCTGTCAACATCAATAATCATCATTAAATCTAATTTACTTGACTGGTGCTAAGTTTAAGATATTGTGGGGTTTGTTCTCTCTTTGATGCTCCGGAAATGAGGGATAATCTGCTTCGCTTTTATGTGCGCTTGATTTTGTGAAATGGGCTGGATGTATGAGCGGGACGAAAGCTTTCTTAAGAATTTCTTCTGCTCTAATCGAATAGTTGCTTTGTCTTATTCTAATGTGTTATTATTACTCTGGGCCGGGAGGTCTACCTTCGAACCAAGTGGGCCAGGTACTTGTTGCAAAATCATGTGGGTACATCAATGGGAAGAATGTTGCAGTTTAGTAAAGGGATCTTTGACTTGGTTCATTTTGGGTAATTTGGTTTCAGTTGAGTTAGTTCTCTGTTCGTGCAAGGCTTATTCACCTGATCTGCATGAATGTTATCAAGCATGATGACATTGATCACGCCATGTAGTAATATGTAATACACCAACATACATTAACACCACACAGGAATACAAAAAAAGGAAGTTATCACTAACCGACTTTGACATGATGGCCCCTGCCTCAAACCAAGATGATCACCCCAATAAGGACAGACCTGCATCTGGTACCTAAGATCCTAGTCTGTCCCTAGATGGAGAGTAGGAAAGAGGATAGAACTAGACAGATGTTAACCCAAAAGGCACATACACTCCACAAGTAGGATAACACACAAGACAAGACATTAGACCTTCAACATCTCAAACACCATTGGACGGAGGGTACAGATGGAACAAGACTCAGGCATCCGACCCTCATCAAATGGGTGGCACAGCTAAACAAGATTCAGATATCAGACGGAGGGGTAAGGGATCTGGTTCTGTCTGGAACCCCACCTGATGAAGGGGTAAGGGTTTGGGAGCCGACCAACCATTCAGACAAGGGGACTCAGATGTCTGGACCATCTTCAGGAAACGGGTAAGCCATCTTAACATATACACAAGCATTCTAGCATATTCCTATAGCTGGATGCAGGGACTACACCTGTAGTCAGACATCACCTGTCCACCTCTGCACAGAGTCTAGACACAGACACCAAGAGCCATATATCACCCATCTGACCGGTCACAGCCACAAGCAGCAGTGCTTCACCCTTCACTGCACACCAATACAGTCAGACAACACTCCCCCCATGACACCAAGCCTAGACTCCAACACCTGGACTCGTCATGTTGTTTGAACCAATGAGTCCAGTGGTCGGACGGCAATCAGCAGCGCTCCTGTGTTCTGTGGTGGAGAAATATTTAATTACTAATGTCGCCATATAGTGTCCCATTAATGCAATCTACTGCTGTAGTTATGCCATTATGCAATGCTTAATATGTCTCATATCATTCTATACAAGTAACAATAATGAACACAGTCACAGTAATGACCCACAACTCCAACACGCTTGTTCCTATGTGAACTTTTATTGTACAGTCCCAGATGTGCAATTTGTACCCACTGGCCCTGTAGAGCATATCCTTTAGGGCAGGGGTCCCCAACTCCAGTCCTCAAGGACCACCAACAGGCCATGTTTTCAGGATATCCTATGGTAAGAACACCTGTGGCAATGTCTGAGGCACCGACAATAATTACATCACCTCTGCAATACTGAGGAAATCCTGAAAACATGACCTGTTGGCGGTCTCTGAGGACTGGAGTTGGGGAACACTGCTTTAGGGGTCTTTCACACAAGCCGATATACGGCGACGGTGTTTTTATGCTTTCACGCCTGCTCCGTATGAGCGCCTGAATGGGCATTTTTCCACGATCACGGCCAGCGTTTTCTCGTCCATTCACACGACGATGAGCGTCATTTTTAGCAAAAAAAATACGCCGCACCTTGGGAAACCCTCGTTCTGCCTTGGGATGCCTTCCAGTGTCTATATAGAGGCACCTGTAAGCTTTTTGCAGCGTTGGGCGATGCAAAAATGCATCCCCCTCCCTTCTCTTTCCCTGCTCCATAGGAGTCTATAGGACCCGCCGGCATATATTGGCCAAAACATAATTCCAGAACTATGTTTTGGCTGAGCGTATATACGCCGGCCACGTATATGTTCTATTTTTCACAATGGATAGTGGAATACAGGAGCCAAAGAGGAGAAGACAGTTATCAAAAGTGTCTCAAATTAAGGACGCCGCTCCAAATGATCTTTGGAATACTTCATGCTGCGGCTCTAAGCCGTACTCTTCCCTTGGTTGCTGATGTTAAAGTAAGATGAGGTCAAACTAGATCCTCTACCCTACTTCTCTACGGGGGCATCTACATAGACTGCCTCTATGGTATGTGTACCATCGTTTGAAATATCCAGTACTAAGGAACCTCCATGACCCTGTGCATAAATGACGTTAGCGCCTCCATGTATAAAGTTGCTACATATTTATAAGCTCCGTAGAGTCGCCGCTCCTTTAAGTGCGCAGACAATGCACCAGACATCTGTGCAGTTGTTATACTTGTATCCCCACACAAAAGGTTAATGTCCAATGGCCACAAATAATTAAAATATACAAAACAACCGCGGCGCTCGACAAATGTTCAGATCAATACTTGCTGCTTCTTAATTAGCCCTCATAAATAGAAAAAGGAAATATTTAACTCGTTTGGGAAAATGTAGATTTTCTTCCAGTGCATTTAACCGCCAAATATTCTTCAAGACGATTAATGTGCGTATTTACCGTAGTTAAGTGTACAGCAGATAGAACTCTGTGAAACTACCGCGGATAGACAGTAAAGTCAACGGTATTGTTATCTAGCGCAATCATTAGAGCGGAGCTCCAGTCGTTCCCGTCTTTAAGGGGGGTTTCTGGGACTATACTATGGATGACCTATCTTCAGGATCTCCCCCACTAATCAGCTGATTGAAGGGGCTGCACGCTCAAGTGAATGCCGCACCTTCTTCTCAGACCTGAGAAGTCATGCACATTGGTTGCATGGATGGCCTGAGAGACGTTCCGTTCCAGTGAATGGGACCGAGCTGCAACACCAAGTGCTGAGCCTGATGAACTAAAATGACAATGGCGCTTATCCAAGCCCGGCAGTCACTTCAGTCAAGTGATCCCGAACGGCAGACCCTGATTGATCAACTATTGAGGACACGTTATCAATGGTACAGTGTTTGAAAACTCCTTTAAAGCTGTGGTCCGAGTTAAGAAAACCTCTGTCACCGCGTCCCCCATGCATTAAAACAAATCTGCCGTTACTCACTTCTCGCTCCCCAACTGGCTGCGGCTCCAGTCTCCCTGTAAAGTCACTTTACAGTCTGAGCCTGCCTACAAACAGACTGCAACAGCCAATGACAGCGCTCGGCCATCAGGGCTGAGAATTGTCATTGGCTGCTGCAGCAGGTTTACGGGATGCCACAACAGCCTGTAAACAAAGACAGCGGAGACGGGAACCCACGGCGGTGGATCAGCGGAAGTAGAGAACCACTGATTTGTTATTTTAACATATGGGGGAATCCGGTGACAGAGTGTTCCTTGACTTGGGCAACCCCTTTAATTTCCAGGTAATAATCACTTAAGACCCCATCTTTCCTCAACAGTGCATCCGCTGTGGGGTGCAATCGTAAACCAGTCATTGTCCTATTTCAAACCTACTTTGACAACAACTAATAACATGTATGCTCATCGTGAGCAGTAGGCCGTTGCCACATCATGACGAGAACAGTATACTAGTCATGCTGACCGTGAGGCACTGCTACTATGAATGTAAGTTGGAGAGGGAATCCCTGTGACACAGTTGTGGTCCATAGTTTGCATAGACAGGCACCCAGAGTCCATTGAATGATGAAGGACCCGGGGCTATTTCACCATATTTGTAATAACGGAGCTCCACTAATCTCCACTAAGAGAACTACTGTGATCCGTAGGGGTATAGCATAGATAGTACAAATCCATGCACCGGTGGATGCCAAATGGCTCTGGCTAACAATGCTGCCAGCCCAGGAGAATGCCAAACTAGCACAGTGAGGCGTCAAACATTCAGGAAGTCGGAAATAAAAACTGGTACTTGGCGCAAACTTTTCTTCAGAAGAAGAGCCATGGAAACCTGAATTCTCAGTTTATTGAAACACCAGCACACATAACGCATTTCTAGGCCTCTACAGCTCAGCGGCGCCCTCGCTGGCATACTTGGCTCCTATTCTTGTATACTACTAAGCTGTTTCTGCCACAGGCGTATATAGCACAACTTGTGTCTGATGAAGAGGCATGTTGCCTTGAAATGCGGTATGTAAACTTTTGAGTCCGGTTCCCACAACTCTGTGAATTTTGGGTATATTTGTAGCACACACACGCATTGCCGGCCTTACTATACTTGGGTGCTACGGGAGAAACACTCTTCTGGTACTGGAATGTATGCGCCAATCGACTGAAGACCGGCAGGTACAGTATGTGGATTTGTAAGTACGTCTTCTGTATTCGCATTTTCCTAAAACACGCGAAAAGTGACAGAACGAATGGGAGCATGTCAGAATACGCAGCCATGCCGGACAAGAAATAATACAGTATTACCACCAGAATGCAAAAAAAACCTCATACCGATGCTTCCATAGGTAAAATTGGTCTGGTTCACAAGGAGTTAAAGTGAGCAGCTAAGGTACAGGTAAGTAGTATCATTACCCATAGGGGGCTCGGAGGGTCTGTCCACTTTCCAGTCCGCACAATAACTCTCCATATCAGGCTGTATTTAGATGAGTGAGTGTGAATACAGCTTAGTGCGATCAGTCTAAGAAGTCTTGTCCCCTCAGCAAGTAAGAAAAGTCAAAAACATCCACTCTGATGCTCTCCATCCCATCAATAAGCCCACTATTACTGCTAATATATCTTTCGGCACTTGATTTCGACTGTCTGAAAAAAGCGTCTGCCCTCTGATTGGCTCAGTTTGATCCTAGTTGGCTCCCCCATTAATTCACTCGGGTATCCAGTGATTTTGGCTGGCAGCTAATTGGTTCTGGATTTCAATTGCAGAATCTGCAACTGTCACCCGCGCGGACGATCCATGGTATTCCACACACATTGAAAGAATAGAATATTTGCATATCTGCTCGGCGGAGCGGATAATGATTGTGATTTAAAGTCGCAGCATGCTCTATTTTTCTGCAGGCTCCGCATGAACGGCTTACATTGAAGTCAATGGAAGCCATCCGACCCATGGGCCATACACAATTGACATAGCGGATAGGCTGTGGGTACCTGAGTCATCGCCTAGCGACGACGCGGGAACAACAAAGATTTAAAAAAATATATATCTGTTCTGCGTAGCGAACGTGCTCGTTTAGAGCAATTACTCGATCGAGCATCGCTTTTTTCGAGTAACTGTCTGATCGGGCGAAAAGATTTGGGGGGAGCGGGGGGTTGCGATGGGGAGTGGGGGGGGGGGAAGAGAGAGAGAGCTCCCCCCTGTTCCCCCCTGCTATCCCCCACCCCACCCCGCCGCCCCCCACCGCCCCCTGAATCTTTTCGCCCGAGTAGGCAGTTACTCGAAAAAAGCGATGCTCGTTCGAGTAATTGTCCTAAACGAGTACGTTCGCTCATCTCTAGTACTGCGTATGCCGCCATGGTCATCCGCAATACAGAAGCAAGCAGGTATGCATGGTCGCCGGATTTTGCTGCGTGTTACCGCATGTGGAATCTGACCGGTCCGTGTGAGACCGGCCTAACTGTCCAGCATGAAAAATGCATCACAATCACATGCTAATCACATGACTGCGATTGTGATGCTTTTTTTTTTACAGTCCCATAGGGAATAATGTGCAATTTTTGCAGCAGAAACGCACAAAAATAGGACACACTGTGATTTTTCTATTTTGGACTATTGGTCTGTGATAAGTTGGCCACGTATGTTATTCCATTGGATTCTTTTAATGCGCAAGTTTTCTCCATCTCTTAAATCGGACTCGAGCGTGAAAATCACCCGTGCAAACATAGCCTCATTAGGAGATCCCTGGGTGACCATTTGGACATATTTATGATCTCAGCATTACTTGCCCTAAAGAAGATGATGTCTTCAAAGCTCCAACATGAAACGCTTATTCTAAGTAAAGAATAGTCCCGCCATATACTGCACTAATTACAGTAACTATGTGCTTTGGATGACCCCAAGTCCATGACATCGGCATAAAAAAGCACACAGCGGCAGAAACAGCTCCGAGGAAGAACTTACAGAACTTCAAACACAAGTTATTTTTCTTTGTGTTCTTTCAAGCATTCATCTCGGAGTCTCGGAGTATGATGGCTGAGTTTATTCATGCTTTGCACACAATCTTATGAAGTGGAACGCTCTGCTCGGGAAGATTGAGTAGATAATACTTCCCCTGAACCACTGTAATTCTATAGATACCAAAATCTATTTTCACTCTACTACCCAAACGTCACAAAATAACATCCTGTATAAACTTAAGAACTTTATCTGCCGCGGTGCGTTCAGCTGCGCCGCCAAAACACTGTCGACTTATTTTTACACGGTGACAGTATAAATATTGTAGCAGCTGATGGAAATAAACCAAGATGGAAGGGTACAGTTTGGGGGCTTCTCATTGTAATTACTTATATTTAAGGGGGGGTAAGTGGTGGAACTTTATTCTCCGGAGCCCCTATGTAAGATCTGTAACAGCCCTCCCTCCCCATTTGCAGTGGACCATTTATACTACTGGGGTCCTCTTATGCGGCAGAGGGGCTTTGGGTTCCCTTAGGTGACGGGGTTCTCCTATGAAAGATACATAGTAAATAAATTGTATCAAGCAGGAATCGTCACAAAAATGGGGGCGTCTTTAAAGAGGTTTTACCACCAAAAATATTTATCCCCTAGCTGCAGGGCATTCGGGGGCAAAGTTCTTGGGATTACTGGAGGTCGCAGTTGTTAGAGATCAGACATCTATCCTCTACCTATGGACAGGGAACAGATGTTTTTGGTGTAGAACCCCTTTAACTTCCACCCATTTCAACTAGTTTTGCTTTTGACCACTTTCCAAGAGCTTTAACTCTTTAAGGCTACATTCACACGGACGGGCGCAATTTCAGGCTGCGTTTATTGGCAATGTGAGATTTTTACTGCCATGCAAAGCATTTTTGATTAAAAATCGCATCACTTTCGTGAAGTTGCAATGTTTTACATGTGTGATAGGATCGCAAGTGTTTCCCATTGGGAAACATCGCACTTGCGTGCACAATACATTGTATGCGAGCGGGATGTGATGTATTTTAAGGTCCCATTAAAAAAATGGCTAGGGTGTGCCGAGAGAATGCCCAAAGATGGGCTGCAGTGGTCAGGGGACTTCCAATGACATCATCTTCCACAATAATCGTTGGGAAGAGAGCGGGGCAACATTGCTGGATCCCAGTGGCAGAAGACGGGTAATTACTGCTCTATTTGTTACTTTAAAGGCTGGGGTCACAATGGACTGAAATCCCACAGAATCTCGCAGGATGACCGCACAGAATTTTTGTGCTGGAGAAATGCAGCTTCAAATCCTGCCCCCTTTCGCCGCGGGTTTTGGAGCAGCTTTGCCGTCAGCATTCCACTGCAACTATCTCTCCCGTAGCGGAAACAGGGTAAGAATTGACATGCGGCCAGCAGGGGTGTGGGGCAGTGCAGGAGATTTCTCTCCTCTCGCTCCCCCGCCCCTCTCCATTCACATAACACAGGCGCCGTTTACTACTGGACGCGGCTGTTTAAACAGCACTATGAGCGATGACGATCATCTATTAGCAGCCCAAAAGATAAGCGATGACGATCACTCATAGTGCAGTTTAAACAGCCGCCGTTCCATAGCGAACGCGCCTGTGTTATGTGAATGGAGAGGGGCGGGGGAGCGAGAGAAATCTCCTGCACTGCCCTGACTCCCTGCAGGCCGCTCCGTGTGTCAGCCAGCTGTGCTAGCTCCACGAGAGCGCGGGATACAGGGACGAGTATCGGGCATTGCATTGCCCGACACTCGTGCAATGTAAATGGGCCTTAAGGCAGCAGGAGCTATTTTTGCTAATTCGTCAAGTAACCAGACAACCCCTTTAATCTAAATAGTCACACAACTCTTAAGTAAAATATGTAAACTTTCCTTAAAGGGAAGCGGTCATCAACCATAAGCGCCATAAACTAAGTTAGGTGATGCAGAGTCTGGGGCGCCTCTTCCCATACCCACCTGATCCCCCGCTGACGTCAGCACGTACGACCAGCCTGACTCTTCAGAAGACTCCAATAGAGATGAATGGGAACGCGCACCCAGAGGCTTGTGAAAGCAGTCAAGCTGCGGTGCGCACGACTTTGCCGGGGGACGGGGCGAGTATGAAAAAGGGCTCCCCGAACTCCACATAACATCAACCTTAAGCCCCATAACTTGGCCTTATTTATAGGCGATGACAGGTCCCCTTTAAGGCCACTAAGTGACATCAGACTTCTACTAACCAGGTCTGGCTGGCGGTAAAATGTCAGTTTATTGCAATTGGCGCATTAATGTGAAGAAAAAAAAAATAAAAGCCCATTTTTCCTGGACTCTAAACGCTGTCTCATTAAATGTAGAGATGAGAGATGAAAAAGCCTTGCTGACAAACCATTGTAACATAACAAGATAACGTGGCGTGTGGTCAGCCCTTTCTATCTCCGCCACGAGCCGCCATCCTTACAAAAATGGATGGCGTATCAGAATATTAGTTGACATAATGCTTTATTCAGCAGCAGCTCCAGGACTCGCACATAATAAATGGTGTCATCTCAGCACTCAGCGAAACACTCCGCAGCCTCCAGAACAGGTGGAATTAAAAGCATCGGCCATTACTGAGAGCGAGTAGTAGGTTGTGCGGTGTATAATAGCACGGGCGGTATTGCAGATATAATAGAATCAGCCACAGTGCATAGAATCAGACCAGTCGTACTACAGATGTAGCAATTGTTAACATGACCGGCACATCATGATCACTGGGTTCTATAGCATTGTAGTAAGGGGGGACTCACGTAATTCGCCATGTGCCGCCCGCAAGAGACGCGGCACGCAGCAAATATGCAATGGCACTGTGTACTTGCTGCCAATTGCCATGCAATATCTTGGCATGTATACATGCGTAATACACGCCAAAACAGGACATGCTGGGATCTTCCTTACACACACATTTTGCGCAATACGTGTGAGTGTCAACATGGGAGTATATTGGAGACTGGTACAGCGTATAATGCACGCAAAACTCGCGAGCGTAATATGCTGTCTTCACATGAGCGTGTGGTGACAGCATATTACGTGCATAGGTTTTGCGTGTTCTGTGCGATGTATAAGACGCTGTCCTATTTTGGCGCTAGAATCTCACGAACATAGGACCTGCTTCAGTTTTTCCATCTCACACCATCTGTGTAAGAGAAAAAGCGTCTGTGTAAAGTAAGACATTGAAAGCAATGCGTTATTACATCGCGCGAATGCTGTGCGTCCGAGCGTTTTTTCAACCGTGTAATACGGGCTAAATTGTAGTTAATGTATTCTGGTTTCAACGAGTTTTCATGGGATAGGGGATTACTAGCTGATCTGTGGGGGACCCCACTGGGACCCCCACTGATCATGAGATTGTGTCCCGGTCAGTTCCTGAATGAAGGTTAGACAGTTAAGCACTTGGCAGTCTTTGGCGCTATCATTGAAATGTATGGACCACAGTGCGCCTGCCTGACCTGTACTTCCTGCACTCGTTGGAACCAGGATACCCCTTTAGGTCTGTTGAACACAAGCGACGAGATATTGCCATGAGAAAATCACAGCAATATCACATTGGTGGTCTGTGCGATATCGCTGCGTCTTCTGGCTGCGATATCACGATTTTGTGTTGCCGGGATTTTCGAGGGGGACTGAAATATAAGCCCTAGCCCGAAAATAAGCCCTAGTAGCAGAAAAAAACACCCAAAACACATCACCTAAGAAGCGCTGTCAGCTCCGCCGCGTCTTCTCTCAGGTCTCCGGCACTTGTCTTCAGGCATCTCTTCCTGCAATATGCAATGGCTGTGATTGGATCATCGAGCGCTGGCTCTGATTGGCTGAGCCATGGCGTTTGAGAGTCAATCAGAGACAGCGCTTCTAGGAGACGGGGATTTTTTAAATTCCTGACCAGGAAGAGATGCCTGAAGACAAGTGCCAGGGACCTGAGAGTAGACGCTGCGGAGCCGACAGCGCTTCTTAGGTGATGTATTTGTTTTTTCTCTGCAGCCAGGGCTTATTTTAGGGCTTTTACAGTTGGATTTCCTACTGTAAAAGTTGCATCACGCTGCATGAAAACGTACTATGCAACACATAGGAAGGGTTCATAGGAAAACATGGGCTACAAAACATCGCAAATCGCGGTAATATTTAGCAATCCGTGATTTGTTTTACTTGCGATGTCCATGCTACAAAACATCACTAATGTGAAGGAATCCAGTGGAAACTCGGGCTTCACACACATGCGACTTGTAGTGCTGTCGCATCGCGAGAAAATGGCATTAAAGTCTGCTGCATGGGCCCCTACAACGGAACACAAGTAATAGTACTGGTACTACCATTGGAGGAAAAAAAGACTTGAAAAGTCAGATCTTCACGTTTTCCGTATGGAGCGGCTCCATGCATGTGAAAAATCTAATGTGGATCTGCCATGTTGCTCACAAAGTGGTTAATGAACGAGGCCTTAGACTGATGCGGAACAGATTTGGGAACATCAAGGGACGCGCCAACATTCACGGCTGCATGTTATGTGTGGATTTTGAAGTGTTTCATCCTCATCTGAAGTAAAATCAGTGCTTAACATCTGCAGTAGATATTGGCGCGCTGCATATGTAAAATCTGCCCCGCAAGACAATTTCGACTGCATATTTTGCCACCGTGTGTCCAGTAGATGACATTTCATGAAATCCCATCTGCACCGCTGGTGGTGTAAAGAAAGAAAGGCTTGTGATCTTCTGCAGCCAATTGCACTGCATCATTTCCGCTACATGTGACTATATCCGCATGTACATTGGGGCGGCTTCCTGAAGGGGGTTCAGGTATATTACCCTAGGAAGCTTATCTTCCTGCAAACCCTTTCTACATTTTGGGGCCTATTTTTGAAGCCCCGGATGGTAGAATTCTGGCACAATTTTGGTACACACACCAAACAACGACTTTTTGGGCACTTGATGTTTAACCCTTTCCAATCTACTGTCTGAAGACATTCTGGTTGAAGGCTGTCCGATGTCGGAAGACGTCTGGCAGGGTATTCTTACTGTATATTACTGGCCGCTCAGTTGTCAGATGCCTCTCCGGCATGTCCCATACCGCAGTACTGGCTCTAGCCAGCAGATAATGGCAGAAAGAGAAAGCCTCCTAGAAAACCCTGAATCCAAAATTGGATTGCAAAGGGTTAAAACACAGACAAGTGTGGCACAAAAAATGTTGGACAGTTTTCTGGTGCAATTTGTGCAAGAAAACATTCAAATATTAATAGTAAATAAGCCCCAGTGTTCCTGTATTGGCGACTGTAGGGCCTCATATAAATGACCTCTCCATATAAGTCTAATTTCAAACTGGGCCGTTATCGCGCTCGAGAACGTGCGATGCACCTGTGGATGTGAGGTGTTTTGTGTCAAGGGCAAGGCGTTCTGAGGGAACGCCCAAAGATAGGACATGCTACAATTTCTTACTACATCACAAAAAAATAGCTCATGTATATGACCCCATTCAAAAAGAATAGGATTGATATTTGTGCATCACGAGTGAAAGTGGTCTTAAGAACCCCCCAAAATAGTTATTACTTCAGTTGCTCCATAATACTATCAGTAAAAATAAAATTTTGGCGCCAAAATTTCGAGTTTTCTGACAATAACACTGCACACTGCCACTTTTTTAAAAAGTGGGCTGGTCCTGGACTTATGGGGTGTGGCCACACATGGCCAGTTACTTTTACTATAATCTATGCTAAAAAGCGGTGTAGATTATACCAAAAACCTACTTGTGCTCTTAGCTGGAGGAGGCTTTTCATCTGGCACACAGAGGTGTCACTCGATTAAACAAATATATTTAGAAACTTGTGCCTCTTAACAGGTTTGTCGCTGGTAGAAAACTGCGGTGTTTAGAATCTCATATAAAACATATGTCCAAGTAAATATACCCTCTATGTATACGATAATTCTAACTTCTGAGTCTATGAATAAGGATTTCTTGCAATACCCCTCCAGACCACTGAGAGTGCTGTTAAAGAAAATTACATCTAAAAGATGCACAAAGTCTTCTCACAAAGTATAATAGGATATTGTGACTTGCCACCTGGTGGTCAGAATAATAAGTGCAGTAATTTGTGTTTTCTGATCATTTGTTTCTTCTTTCATGCAAGAGAATAAAAAATCAGGTCTTGTAGACAACTTGTTCTCACGCTGTATCAGATACTGTAGCTGAGCACTTGACCCATGGCTACGTTATATGAAGTACACGCTATCGTAATGTCTGTGATGAATTATTCAGAAAGTTATACTGATCTTTGGAAAATGTGAATAAAACGTGACGGATCGAGATTTTCAATATTGTTTTGGATCTTTTAAGTAATAAAGTTGCCAGTAGCAGATGGTGCAACAGCCAGAAAGTGCAATACTGGCGTCTGAGCCGCAATGTAATGATAGTTAACCCCTGCATGGAGCTTCCTGGAAAAGACAGATGGCGGAAATACGCTGGGACGGATGTCAAATCTCATTGTCGGAGTCTGCATTATATATGGTACTCTTACTGAGAGCAATCACATATACACGGGGGACCACAGAAAAGTAGGCCGGCGTGGCACTCTTATGAAGTTGTCTAAAAGAAAATCTGTCTTTGTTGCCCACAACAACCAATCACAGCGCAGCTTTTATTTCTTACACTGATAAGGCAAAATGAAACTGCACTGTGATTGGTTGTTATAGACTGCAAGACAGAGTTTTTTTAGAGAGTTTCCATAAGAGCTACTTTTCCGTGGCTCACCCTGTAGTACATAACATGATGGGGAATGTATGGAAAGTTTAGATACACTGGTTCAGTGACACATATGGGTATCACACAGTCCGTAAACCACCAGCCCAGCCTGTAATTACAAAAGAGAAAAGGTTGGTTTCATAAAAACACTTCTTTATTACAATTTTATTACAAAAATTCATAAAATTATGATAGGTACAGTACTGCGTGACAACATGTCCATGCTCAGGCACGTTTTGAAAGGCACACTGCTTAGTTGATCACAGACAGTAATTAGACAATGTCAGTGGCCGCTAAGAAATAATTTAGGCCACCACCATCAGCCAGGTGGTAATCCTCTCTAAAATATGGTCTTCCCCTACTTGATTATCTCAGCAGTAGAAAGATTTTAAAGCCACTGTGGGTGGGTCAATGTTACTACTGGGACCACTGTGGTGATCATTATTACTATGAGGACCACTTTAGGGGTCACTATCCCTTTGGGGGCCACTATGAGAGACAGTATTACTACTGGGGAAACTATTAGTACTGCAGCCCCTATGGGGCACACTATTACTACTGAAGCCACTGTGGGGAACACTATTAGTACTGCAGCTGCTATGGGGCACACTATTACTACTGGAGCCACTGTGGAGGACACTATTACTACTGGAGCCACTATGTGGGTCATTATTACTACTGGGATCACTATGGGGGTCGCTATGACTACTAGGGACATTATGGGGAACACTAATACTAATGAGGCCACTATTGGACACATAATTACTACTAGAGCCACTATGGGGAACACTATTACTAATACTATTACTACTGGAGCTACTAATGATGTCACTATTACTACTGGGGCCATTATGGGGGTCACTGTTACTACTGGAGTCATTATTACTACGGGGACCACAATGCGGGGCGCTATTACTACTGAGGCCACTAGCGAAGTCACTATTAAAACAGGGACCACTAACAGGGTTACTATTACTATTGAGAGCCCTACTAAGGGCACTGTTATTTCAGGGGCCACAGTGGGGTGACACAATTACTATTTAGGGCCACTAGAATAATGGAGTTAGAAACCTACATCATGATAAGCCACATCCCCAAACTACACCCTCTTTTGACTTGGCTGATATTTTTCTTTACAAAGGTGGCAACTCTAGTGACACAGTAGGCTTAGATACACCATCTTATCAGACTGTATCACAAGTGTTAGGCTTAGATACAGAAGTTTATCAGACTGTATCACATATTATGGGCTTAGAGGCAGTAATACAAATTGTATGAATATATCATCTATCAAGACGTGGTCTCCTTATATGTAAATTCCTTATCCATCCCCCTCCGGCTGCATTTTGTGGTAGAACACAGCATTTATCGTTGGATCGACATATGTAGAGGAACTGCTGAAGTGAAGCTTTGTTTGTGTAATATTAGTGTTGCATCAACAGACACATCTGCTACAGACGTACGCAAATTCCATATTTATGGGGAGTCTCGCAGATCTGGGGAAAACGTATAGCCTTGGCTCAGCTCCATGCCAGACCCAGACGTCTTCCATCACTTCCATCGGTTTATACAATGGAATATGGAGATTACACATGTGTGTCATGTATGTTACATATCACATGTGCAGTTTCAGAAGTTTCCTAGGGGATAAGATAACCACCACTGCCTCTATAAAGGGAAAGTGACTCTGCTTGTTAGTGTGTACTAGATTGTATAGTATGTAAGGGCTGAATGAACTGCTCCTATGGCTCATCATAATTGGGAGATCTGAGGGCTTCAATGGCATGTAACGTAGAGGTATTCCGGGACTAATGACCGATGCTCAGGATAGGTCATCAAACGTTGATCAGCAAAGGGCCGCCGCTCAGCAAACCCGCCAATCAGCTGATTAAAGTGACCCGAGCTCCGCTGTCAACTCCATACAAGATACAGAGCCGTACATTGTATAGTGGCTGTGCCTGGTATAGCAGCTCAATCCTATTCATTTGAATGGGACTAAGCTACTCTCTGGACATGTGATTGATGAATGTGATATTACGGTCCTGAGAAGAAGCCGCAACCTCTTCAATCAGCTGATCGACAGGATCCTGAGCAGTGGACAACTAATGGTCAACTATTGACCTATCCTGAGAATAGAGTAAGGATGAGCGAGTATACTCGCTAAGGCACTACTCGTCCAAGTAATGTGCCTTAGACGAGTATCTCCCTGCTCGTCCTTAAAGATTCGGGGACGGCGGCCGGCGGGGAGCTGCGGGGGAGAGCGGGGAGGAACGGAGGGGAGATCTCCCTCTCCCTCTCTCACGCCCGCTCTCCCCTGCTCCCCGCCGCGACTCACCTGTCAGCCGCAGCGGTCCCCGAATCTTTAAGGACGAGCAGGGAGATACTCGTCTAACGCACATTACTCGGACGAGTAGTGCCTTAGCGAGTATACTCACTCATCCTTAAATCAGTAGTTTAGTCCAGGAAGATCTCTTTAAAGGGATCTGAGATTTTCATGTCAGGACAGGATATGCCACGAAAGTCTGATAGACGTGGGTCCCACCTCTTGGACCCAGACCTATTTCTAGGGGCCACACTCCTACCACAGGCTGCATAATGTCATTTCTAGAGCTTCCGTAGAAGTAAAAAATAGCTACAGAAGCAGCATAATAAAGTGACTTACGTTGTTTCTGCAGCTCTCACATTACAGTAAGGGTATCTTCACACGGCACATATCTGCTGTGGGCTTTTCGCTTTGGAAAACAAGCAGCATATGTGCAGTAAATACACAGTGGCCATATCTGCGCCTAAATCCTTTTCAGGATCCTTGGCCCAATTCCCCTGTATTTGCTAGTGATGGGGTTCCTCTGGGACGGGGAGTCCTGCACAGGTTCTCACCACCCAAAATAAAGGAGCCAGAGCCAACTATGGTATCTAACCACTTGCCTACTTCTTTGGGTAGGATCCCTCCATATTACTTAATAAAGTGAATATTTTGATGTAGAATCCGAATTATTATTATTTTACAGATTTCAGTTGAAACTTTATAAACTAATTAACCATCAGAAGCAAACAAGAAAACTCAAATGTTTTGAAAGAAATGGCTCACATATAATTACAAGATCTAGTACACAAGGTTACATCCTATTCATGGAGTAATGGTACGCGGTGTGAATCTAATACAATGTGTCTGATCATTTGCTCAGAAAACATATGAGCTGAATTTACATCTCATTGAAGGGGAGAATAATGAGCCCGCGTCCCTTCCATCTATGCCTTGCATGTTAACCACGTTGCCTCTTCTTAGTGGTGTCTGTTACTCATGGCTAGGTGGCTTCAGTTTTAGCTCTTTTGTCTATGTCTATGTCCCAGGGACATAAAGAGCAAATTGACCTAGTTATGCTGCAGGGTTTGAGAAGGGGTGCATCACTGCATAAGAAGGTCAATTAATCATTTACATACCTTCGTGGCAACCACTGTGGCAAACTCTCCCAGAAACAGATCTAACTAAGTAGAATGTAAGGTAATTTCCTGATCTTTGTGATTCAAATGTAGAAGGAAGCTACTAAAATGGAGCAGAGGGCTCTCAGAATCACCGGTGTTGTGTATGGAGTATATGTGGGGGCGGGCAGAACAGGAAGTCTGTGACGTGCTACTTTAGCCAATAGTTGCAAAGCAGGAAGTGATGTCAGAGAACGGGGTGTCATTTTAACAACTCCTGTTCTGCCAGTAACATGCAGCCCTTTTGTTATTTCCTACGGTATTAAGAATATATAGTGTACAGAGCAGCTTGGAAACTTGCATGTAAGGGACCAGTGTAAGAGAATTAACCACCCTGGTGTGTAACATGACCCAAGGATCTGCATTTCCTTGCAAAAATTTGCCTGGAATCTTATGACAAAGAGATAGGCATGCCATAAAACTGTGATTAATAGGAGGTCTGAAATGCTAGGATGCCCATTAAGCCTCAAAATAAGTCATACCAGATCACAGGTCCAGACGTTTCTTACATTATCGGTTTGCAAGTTTGCCATTAAGATGCTGAATCTGATCATTTGGATAGTCTTTTTTTTGTTTAGCTTTAGATGGGCAAAAGGAAAATTTAGCAGTGTGACCTTGAAAGAACCTGATCACACCTCATTATAGCCTCTGACCAGAGGTCCTGTCGAGATTTTCTTTTAAATACCAAAAATGTCACCACTGAGTGGGTCCTGAATGGATTTCAACACGGCCATTAATGAAAACGGACCAAAACGGAGACTAACAGGTCTCCATTTCAGCAGGTTCACTTTGTTTTTGACTAGAGATGAGCGAGTATACTCGCTAAGGCACATTACTGGAGCGAGTAGTGCCTTAGCCGAGTATCTCCCCGCTCGTCTCTAAAGATTCGTGGGCCGGCAGGGGGCGGGGAGTGGCGGGGGAGAGCGGGGAGGAATGGAGGGGAGATCTCTCTCTCTTCCCCCCCACACTCCCCGCCGCAACTCACCTGTCACCCGCGCCGGCCCCCGAATCTTTAGAGATGAGCGGTGAGATACTCAGCTGGAGTAATGTGCCTTAGCGAGTATACTCGCTCATCTCTATTTTTGACCTCTGTAAGAGGGTTAATATTGCAGCCAGGCAGCTTGATACTTTTCATTAGTACCCATAACCGCAATGTATATAATGACCCTAATTCCAATGAGAAATGGGAGGTTGTCACAGCTCCACCCACTGAATTATCATAAGTTATTATCTACAGGGAAGGGGTGGAGCTATGACAACTTTTTATCCATTTCCAAAGGGTATTATCCAAAATATTCTTCTAATTCTCTGTTTTTAAGAATCCTTGATAAGGGATCCATCAGAAGCGAAGAGCTGGGTGGCGGACGTGATTGATATTTGATTCTTTTATTAAACTCATCCAGCTGGACCCCCATAATTAACAAAGATGAGAAATGTCTCAAGCATTCATTAATTTTTTTTCTGCCCCTGGAATTGAATTGTGTGAGGAGACATATTATTTTTATATGTCTTGTCTTACACTATTTTCCAGAAACGCATAACGGCATAAAAATCTAATGGCGTTATTTATCAAGACAATGACGCTCTGCCTCAAACACACCATCCATTTCACCCGCCTTCTTTTATGAATAGCCACAGATTCCTGAAAACTGATTCTTACAAGTAGCAGTGAAAATGAGTTAATCATAACAGCACGTTTCCATCAAAATAGTCTTTTCACTCGACGCCCATGGACACTATCTCCGAGATTCATGGCGATGGGTTAATACATACAACAAACAGGTCCTAGTGACAGCAATATCAAGGATCCCTGAGCACCTCTGAAGCCAAGATCCCAGTACATAGCACCGTTCTCAGTGCATATAACATACAGAGCATTATTCTGTAATTAAACCACTATATCTTAATTTTCGGAAATTGAAGCGATCCTTTAAATTCTGACATCTATGGGATGACCTAATAAAACTTGTGGGTACATAAGGCCTTCTTGTTCTATGACAGTGGAGAAAGTTGTGATAATAATGTGTATGAGATTATATATATATATTTAATCCGCAGGGGTGTACACTAGAGCAAGTTGATAACGCCCTTGATTAACCGTGTGAATCATAAATGTTCAGTCCCTCCAACTCTGCCCCTTCTATCAAATCACTTACCAGTAGAGATGAGCGAGTATACTCACTACGGCACATTACTCGAGCGAGTAGTGCCTTAGCCGAGTATCTCCCCGCTCGTCTCTAAAGATTCGGGGGCCGGCGGGGGACGAGGAGCAGCGGGGGAGAGCGGGGGAGGAACGGAGGGGAGATCGCAGTTGACTTCCCCTCGTAGGCAGTAAAGAATCTTTCAACATGCATGCTATGGACAGACATTGCTACAGAATTTGCGGCAGGCGTCTGTCCATGAATTTCGCTGTGAAAATCCATCCGTGGGCATTTGGCCTAAAGTTGGGCTCCACCCAAGTTTTGAAAAAGTGATGTCATTGAATAGCTGTGATTGGCTAACGCAGCGCTAGCTTTCATTGGCTGACGCCACCTGAGTTAGCCAATCATAGCATTAGCTTTCTGGAGGTGGGGATTTTAAGCCCCGCATCCAGAAAGCAATGCTGTCGGCGAGGAGGAGGGAGTGGCAGCCTGCAGCAGCGCCGCAGAATGCTGCGGGAGGTGAGTACTGCTTTTTTTTTTCCTACACCGTATTTCCGGCGAATAAGTCGACAGTTGGGGGGTCGCCTTATACGTCGGAATATACGGTACTCACCTTTCAGCTGGAGTAAGTTGATCATTTGGTCCTCCTAGCTGAACACAGGGCTTGAAATGCCAGTCTAAGTGAATAACCTCCAAACACGTATTCCTATGTGATTATTTCAGGTTCGGGCTCTAGTGTTTTGAATTGTAAGGAGACAGTAAAAATTTACAAAGTGATGGAGATCATACTTAATTAGCCATTCAGGCGAGGGGATATCAATTGGCAGATTAAATCTGCCGTTGACTGAGAGTTTGGTTGACAGGTCCACTCCAACATTGTGTGCGTCTCAAGCACCCAGCGAAGGAAACAAAAAAAGTCTTGTCTCTTTAGATACAGAAGAGAGTTAATTAGCATCAAAGAGGACTGAGCAGTGACAGCTTCCAAAGGGGAGAAACGAGAGAGAAAAACATGTTATTATTAGCAAATTACGGCTGGCAATGTTGAGTTACACTGACGTGCTGGGGGTCAGGGAAAGGGTCGCTGCCATCCAGACAATTCACAAAATAACTCCAAATATTTGTTTATTATGCGAGAGGATGAAGAAATTTCGGGTCACTTTGGGTCTCCAAGCTCTGTTTGCATTAGGAAATTATTTCCAATCTTATATTCTATTGTGCTAAGAGAATCACTTCCCTGCACCACTGCAGACCGAGATCCCAATGAGGGCTAGCAGCAAATAACTGATCTTCCTCCACGTACAGTATCCAAATAATAGTGATATATGTTACCCACATTATACCACCATATGGTGAACACATAATACCGCTATACAGAACTCACATCCATAGCATGCCTACGTAATGCTGCCATATGTTGCCCATATCTTACATTATGTCCATAGGATGAACACCTAATAGTGTTATACAGAACCCACACAATATATCACCATACAGTGCCTACATATCGCTGTCATATGTTTCCCATATCTTACAATGTGTCCATAGGATGAACACTTAATATCGCTATCCAGAACACACATAATGTAGCCATAGAGTGCCCACATAATGGTGCCATATGTTGGTATTAGTGTATCTTGACGCCACCAGGAACTCCTGGTGGAGTCAATATTGAAACTGTGGGAACGCCCCCTGTACCTGATTGGCTCCAGAGGTGCTTAGGCTGCAGGTTCTGAAAGGGCAGTAGAGATGTACAGAAAAGCCATACAGCATCCCCAAGTGCAGAAGGCATACAGCGGGGCTATCTATAACAAGGGCTTTCCCGCCGGTGATCCAGAACCCGGAACCCTCGTAAGTTTGCCGGCACAGCGGGGGTTTCGAAGCACGTTGGTAAATGCGCCCTGAAATGCCGCAGTTGCCCGCCCCCCGGATCCCCATTTAAATCTGATATAGCGGCCAGATTCAGGGAATACAGAGGACTGGGGGAAGATGCACTCCCATTTGCCTGCCGCACACTCCCCGAAAACTGCAGGGCTCACACAGTGGCAATCCCCCACCACCACCCATTTCACATGGAAATCGCGTCTGGCTTCTGGGAAGCCACCGGACAGAGGGGGGGGCGCTAACACACTGAGAGCCAGCCGACATCCAGAAGACGGATCACACACTGGCGCTGGGCACACGGCTGACTGCATAACTACTGAAGGGAGGCTACAGCGGCAGGGGACTGCCACAGGAAGCCAACAGCGCAGGATCTGTGACAGGGACCCGGGTGACAGGAGTGCAGCACATCAGCACCGACTAACATACCAAGGCTCACTGACCTTCTAGGACTTTAAAATCTTCCACCAATCGGAAGCTAGGGGTGTGAGAGGGGCGTTCCTCCTGTCAAACCCCCAGCTTCCGGTGGCGTCAAGATACACTAATACCCCATATGTTGTCCATATCTTACCTCCATAGGATAAACGCCTAATACCACTATACAGAAGGAACACAATTTTACAGTGAAATGCTCACATAATACTGCCATATGATGCCTATAGCTCACATTTTGTCACTAGGCTAAACACCTAATACCACTATACAGAAGCCACATAATATAGCCATAGCGTGTTCACACAATGCTGCTACATGTTGCCCATATCTCACTGCAATAGGGTGAACATATAATCCCATTATAAAGCTGCCTCATGATATAGCCACAGAGTGCTCACATAATACTGCCATATGTTCTACACATAACACTCCCATTGAGTGCTGGGATAAAACTATCCTAAATAATACCTCCATACCGTGCTTAAATAATATCATTATATGTATGCTGAACCCAAATTAAGAACGGCAGAGAGTGAGAATATGTTTCACTCCACTATCAGGTTTATAGAGTAACTACTAGGGTCACGACTATGTATGGTGGTGGAAAGGATAATGTGGTAAATGTAATCAGATGGTAATTGCCCTTTTTGCCCCTAGTTTGTCCATTTGTAGGAAATCTATTTATGTACTGCTGCACTTGATTAGATTTTGCAAGATGAGTGTAATGGAGTTTTGCCAAAAACATAAGGACGTGTTTAAAGGAAGTCTGTTAAACTATATTTAGCATAGATTAGTTCCCTAACAGGTGTGCCAAGTACAGGTGACACTAAGGGCAGCTTTTTTATTTGATTCTGTGCTTTCAATGGTAAAAAATCCTTCTTGTTGTATTTTCGGTTGGGTATTTAAATCCCCATTGCACTGTCCAATGGGTGGTTCTTCATCCGAAGTCATCTAGGTTCTCTCCCCCATTCATACTAATGATGGACATCTCCATTTCAGGCTATTACCATACTTCTGGCTTCAAGCAATGCGCAAGACATCATCAAGACTAGCGGCAGATGAACAGACGTCATTAGACATGCAACGAAGCTGGAGGTGCAGCGACAGTACAGGCACATGGCGTCTTAAGCGTGAGATGGAGACTTCAATCATCAGTGTGGAGGGGGAGAAAGCGCCTGCGAATTCAGATGAGGAACTGCCCATTGGATGGCACAATGGTGATTTAAATACCACTTGGGAAACACTCAAGAAATGACTTCGCTATTGAAAGCACTGAATAAAATCAAAAGGGTACAACTAAAGGGGTTTGCCAGAGAAATACCATTGACGACTTATCATTCGGATAGGTTGTCAATAGTTGATCGGCTGGGGTCCGTTACTCGGGACTCCGACCAATCAGCTGAATGGGTGCAAGGTGTCAGCGCCACAATAACACAGAGGTCGGGAAGGAAGCCTTCACGACGACCTCTGTGTAGTGGCTGGAGGTTGTAACTGCAGACATGGCTCTCATTGAAATCAGTTAGAGCTGTGCCTGCAGTTACAAGCGGCGGCCACTACATGGGAGGTCAGCGCGGAGACTTCGGCTCCAAATACACAGAGGTCATAGATTTGTTATCTATGATTGCTGACAAAATAAATGGATTACCTGCGCTTTACTACCAAACCTGGCGTGGACCTGGGCTACTGAGGTGTGACCATTTATCTAGGTGAAAGAAAGATGGCAATCTTGAGTTGTGACTAATTCCCTATTGTCACAAGTAGCCTTATTGAAAAAAAAAAGACTTTTACTTTTTACTACTTTTCATTTTTTCTTCTCTTTCCACCTATAATGTACTAAGCATGTAATCATACTTGTATGTATCAGCACATTCTACCTGTAATAAGGAATATTAAAGGGGGTGGCCACTTTCTAGTAAAAAAAAGGGTATGCTGTGGCATAAATAATTGTTTTATTCCAGTGGCCGATACAACATAACAAGTACTTATCCCATTGGATGGCCATATGGATGAAGATGACAGCGGTCACATGATTTAGCCACATGACCACTTCCCCAGCTATTTCCTTGTATTTGCATATGTGTAGAACTGGATAGAGACAAGTACTTTTGCTGCCCGAATGTGTGCCGAACTCAGGTGGTGCACAGGCAAATACAGGAGGTAAGGTCCATCTTCATTCCGACATCTTCATTCTTATGGACGGAGAGAGCGCCATGTTAATTCCATACAGTGGGCTGGAGGAGGCCCACAAAAAAAGAATAGGGTAAGCACTGTTATATCGGCCCCTGGAATAAAAAAAATGATTTGTGCCAAAGCAGAACTTTTTACTAGAAAATGGCCAACTCCATTACGGTTTTTCTGTCCTACGGAAAGGAAACTACAGAGGAGGCAGAGTCATGGTAAGAGGATAGCAGTGGGACCTCCCACCTACAGTGACCTACAGTTGGCATCTGCCAACCTTCCTAGGTGTCTTCCTTTGTGCCGACACTGAACCAGCAGGGGTTGAACTTGAAATGTGAGCTCAGTCAATCTGCAAATGAAGAGGAAACCAACATTCTGATGGCAGCTCATCTTATGACTGGAGAAGATGATGATCAAAAGTGGAGCTAAGCTTTTTGATCACTTTGTGATGAAAATCAGAATTTTTATGAAATTACTCCAATTATTATTAGATATATATATTTTTTTACTTCTTTTCTTTTTTTTAATGTACTACAAAATACATAAGAGGTTCCTATTGTTTATTGAGAAGCACGACTCCCTCATCATCTGTCAAGTGTTCCCTATTAGTGAAAGCCGAAATCTTAAACTATAAACCACTTTCATTTAGTGCCTTGGCGCAACAGTAAGTGACGGCACGAATACTAAAGTGCATTTATAAACTAGGAAGTGATTAAGTAGACTCATTTTCTTGTGTTGCTTTCTTCAAACGGTAAGACAGCTGCGCCATCCTAATTAAATGTAATTAAGCCTTGGCAAATCTTCTCAGATCGTATGTGGGATTAGCGAGCTGCCGCCTTGCTTGGAGCCCATCACACCTGTGCACCCTCACTCCTGCGGTTTACCTATGGCCCTATTCCTCGCCATCCTTGCTTGTGACTTATGATGTCTGCTATTGTGACTGCACTTTGTGCTCGTCCCGTACTTCTCATTGTTGGCACGCAAGTTAATAGTAAACAAAATTAAGCGCGATGCAGCTGCAACTCATAGGTTGTGCTTTCTTCACCACTTGAATTTCTAAGCTCTTTGCTTTTTAGCGGTGGCTCGGAATTGACAACGCGGAATCGAAAATGTTCTTGTATTTGTAAATAGTGGTAAGCTACCAAGAAATCTCAGTGGGAGAGGAGGTAGGAGATATCTATTTGAGACTTCTAGCAGTGATTGACCATCTATGCATCTAAAATGACTACTTCCAATGTCCTCCCATAGCGCCATGCTGTAGCACTACAGCTTCGCGGTACTTATGGATGGATATTCCACCATCCAGTTATGAAACTTATATGAAGGTACATTGTCAGGATAAGCGGACTTGGATCCACTAAGCCATACACGGCTTTGAGTTGGAGCCAAATCCTGTGGTGACACCTGAGGAATCCTGGTCTTTACCATTTAACTCCACCAAGTGGGATAGGGAGATTCCCAGACCACCATTACTCAGAAAATAGTCCCAGCACGGTGACAACTAATGCCACTTTAGTCCTAGGCACAGTATCCAAGAGTGTGAACAGGAATGTAGTTAGACAATGTAAGTCAAGCCAGGCAGCAATACGGGCCGCTGGGTGAAAGGTTGTGCTTATAGCGCCAAGAATCGAGAGTCGAGTGCTGAATCTGCAAAAATTAGCTGATAATATACAGATGATTTTGAGTTAAAATCTGCACCATTGATGCAGAATTTGACTCTCTTTTGGATGCAAAAATGTTGTGGACTTTGACGCTGAATTTTACACTGCAGATTTCCGCAGCATATCTGCCTCATGGGAGCGTACCCTTAAAAAAGCCATTTAGGTCCACTACCCAAAATCATCAGGGTGTTGAAATAATCTCAAATGACTAAAGGTACTTTTACATGGCAAGGCTGTTGGGCACATAGGTGCCCAACAGCAATCCTACGGAGTATTATTTCTGTATTCTCACCTTGGAGTGGTAGTTGTTCAGATAATAGTGAAAGAGTAAGCCGGGGATCACTCTGGCCGCCCGCCTCCATTCACTGTAAACAGGCAGTCATTCATAGATGAGCAATTGTATGTTTACACAGGCCGATAGTCAATTGGTTTTTAAGTGAGTTTAAAACTAAACGACTCCAACAAGTGATATCTTGCTCAGTGCCCCATCAATGGCCACTTGTACACAGGACGACTATCGCCCGAAATTGCTGCTTCCAGGGATGTTTCAGGCAATAATCGCCCAGTGTAAATGTACCTTAAATAGAGACGCATATTGAGAAAAATAGGTCCATCAATAGCATTTCATGGAGAGGGCCAAGAACATGCTTAACCATCTTTCCCATATGTCGCTTCGTTAAAGGGGTTGTCCAGTTGGACAAGCCATCAAAAGTAGATCAGCAGGAATGTGTCACCAATGACCTCTCCAATCAGCTGTTTGCTGGACCAACATGTTTGTGCACTGAGCTGATTTCTGCAGGAAGCAGACAGCTCCATTCCTGCTGCAGTGGGAAGGTTTGGTACGGTGGGCCAAGTTTCCATTGAAGTGAATGGTAACTTTGCCTGTAATACCAAGCTGGGCCACTACAATGGGAACAGAGCTGTCTAATTTGAGTATAAACCAGCTCAGTGCATGGGCTCAGTAGCCTGGTGAACAGCTTTTTTGAGGGGTTCCTGGCTGGTGGATCCCTGCTGATCTATTGATGACTTGTCTTAAGGATAGACCATCAATAGTTTAGAACAAGAAAACCGCTTTAACAAGTCAAGTGGGCTATGGGTCCTAGTCGTCATGTATGCGCACGGCAGCTTTGTGGGGACACAAAGCTGGAATGAGGGATCTGGTGATTATCAAACAACGCTCCGCGGGTTCCCAGTTTCCTCATGTTTGAGCCCCATAGCATAGTTTATAGGACTTAGAGGTGATGACAGTTTTCCTTTAAAAGGGTTGTCCGCATCCCATTGTATCCAATGGGAACAGTGCCTGCAATACCAACCCAGGGGGCTGCAAAGCACAAGGAGCTATCTGCTTCCAGCTCCATGCATACTGATAGCTGATCGGGGATGGAACACTAGACCCCCAGCAAATAACTATTGCTGATGTATCCTAAGGACAGGTCACTAATGGTTTAGACATGGGCAACCCCTTTAACCCCCTGGTGCCATAAATACAGTGTAATCACTTGCAGGGAATCAGCAACAGCCTGAATCAGAGAGAACTACAATTCTGGCTGCTGTGATGTCACAATCAATAACGATCATAGTATCACAAGGCAGGGAACTCCTGAGTAGCCGATCATTAAGTCTCGTGAATTTTAATGAGGGCACTGGGTATAAAGTGCTTATTCGGATGAGAGTGTTCGATTTTGGTTAGTGAAAAACAGACAAATTTGAATCTGTGTGTATGCCTGGGCTGCACCCGTCTGCATTGCATTTGTCCCTTTTTTACTTCTCTCTGTCATCCGTATGTCATCTGTTTTTCTTGCACACACAAAAAGTTTTTTTTTTAAAAAAGGAGCAGGCCTAATTTTTTTTCTAGCATTGCTTAGCGATGAAAAACGAGGTACACACAAATGTCATCTATGTGCGCACCCATTAACTTCAATGGGTGACTGACCTCCAAGAAATCGGACCAGAATGGGACTAGCTGTGATTTTGTTTACACCAACCATTGGTCCAGGTTAAAAAACACAAAGCATGACTGAGTAGCCCCATTGGCTGTGGGCTGTTCGTGTGCAGTCATGGACCTGAAAACCACCCATGTGAATACTGTGTTATAAAAGAAACAGAGTTTTTCTGTATAATCCCATTTACATATAGGCAAAAGGTAAAGTCCCCTGGTTCAAGCACCGAGACGTTTTCTTTGCAGACTGTTTTTGCAGGTTGGTTTGCCATTGCCTTCCCCAGTCATCTTTACCCCCCAGCAAGCTGGGTACTCATTTTACCGACCTCAGAAGTATGGAAGGCTGAGTCAACCTTGAGCCAGCTACCTGAACCAAGTGGGGATTGAACCCGCAACCTTCAGGTCGTGAGTGAGAGCTTAGGACTGCATGTATACCACAGAAAAAACAAATTTCCAGCAGCACAATTTTACCTTCAAAAAAGGGCGGATGTATCTATTTATCTGCATTTATATATAGGTAGTAATTTATTAGAATAACGGTACTCCAATGCATTATAACGAAAAAATAATGCTATGGGGCAAAACAAATGCCAATAAAGCTTAATAAAAACAATTTCTTTATAAAAAATGCAGATGATAAATAAAGCCATAAAACAATTTAAAATAGCTAATGAATGAAAATACATAATTTATGTATCCCTTAATTATAAAGGATGCAATACATTTAGAATAGGGGTGCAGTCAAAATGAGGGATGCAGCACTATATCTCAATACTAGTCTCCTATATTGAAATAACAATAGTGTGCTTAGATAGGAAGGTGTAGATGACTTTCATGATAGTATTGCGAATGGGCTCCTGGGGGCCCCGGAACATGTTTTTTTTTTAACTTTGCGTCATAGGCCCTGTAAAAGAGAGAGTAAAACCCAACTGCAAAGTTGAAGAGTAGCATATTAGAAGCAGAATCCCGCTTTCCACTTTTCTTAAGCCCGGTGGACCGCTGCGATGACTGAAGTAAAGAAAACATACTCGAAGTGGCCTCCTTCTGCTATGATACATGTATGGAACCGTTCGACAGTGCAGGCCAGGGCTGACGCTATCATTGCGGAACCACGTTAGTGAACGACGAAGTGCCGATTCAGTACTGATGCAATGCAGATTAATTGTAAGAGCATGACCCAATCAGAGGACAATGCAAATTTCAGCGTGAATGTGTGGATTAGGATTTGACACAATTGCCTTGTTAGACCTATGATTATTCCAGGGAATCTCAACGTAGATCGGTACAAAGATCTCCTGCAGATGATGGTAGTCGACTACCTGTATGATCTGCCCCATTCATAGCGGGAGACGGCCACTTTCCTTACTTCAGCCATAGCAGCGGTCCCATGGGACGTAGAGACGCAGAAAGTGGATTTCTGTTTCTCACATCCTACTTTTGGTATTGTTGTATCTTGTCTCCACTTGAAGAATGGGTAGAGACATGGGTTGGGAGTCCTCAGTTGCAGGGTATGCCTAGGTGATGGGCAGAGGTGCGGATTGGCTGGCGCACACACATCTCCCCACATGAACCACCCATTGCCTACGCCCAGAGCCGGACTCCCTGCTCTCAGAGTTCATGCCCTTCCCATGGCGACACAGAAGGCAGCTGGCGGGTCTGCTTTAAGGGTCATTGCTGGGGACGACAGGGGAGGATGGAGGATTCTGGCGCTGTGAGTGTGGCGACAGAGTGGGGATAAGAGAGTGACAGGCTGACCGGCTGCAGCGGTCGCAGGAAGAAACACAGCCGAAAACAGGTTAGGAGCTGAGGGGGGCATTATCAGGGCGGTAACAAGGCATTACCTATCACTATGCAGGTCTCCACCCATATTTGTGGTGGAGACAACATACAACAATACCCCTACTCTTTACATTTGCAATTGATTTTGCTCTCTATCTCTTACAGGGGCCACAATACAAAATTGAAATCCATGTTCCGGGGTCCCCAGGGGGCCTGTGCCCCATACCATCATGTAGCACATCCATGCCTTCCTATTCAAGTACACTATTGTTATTTCAATATAGGACACCAGTTATAAGCTATAGCGCTGGATCCATTGATTACACCTCGTGTAATTTAAAGTTCTTTGCAACACTACAAAAAAAAGGATGGAAAAAAAAAACAATAGAAGAATTGAATTTTCTGCACATTCTGTTAAAAAAGAAATAGACAAAAAAAGCAAAAATCCCAAGATGCAAAAAAACACGACATCACATAGCAACACCAAAAGAAAATGAAAACTTGAAAAGTTATGGCTCTCGGAATGTGTCCTCAGGGCCCAATTGAGCCGCTTCCTTAAAGGCATATTTCATCCAGCAGACATGTATGGCGTATTTTGTGGATAGGTCATAAATGTCTGAGTTGGGAATATCCCTTTAAGGGATGAATCCAACCAATGTTCATCAAAGGAGGAGTGTCACTTTAATAACCGTGACTGCAGCAGAAGGGAACTACTTTATCTCGCTAATACGACCCATTACTCTTTGCCGAAAAAAAAAGAAACTGCTTAAAGTTTTCAATCCGACAATGTAAATGCCATTGAAATTTCAGTCCAGCACATCGTTTGTCAAAGCCCGGCATTAATAGAATGTTTAAAAATCATGATGTCACCGTCATTAATCAAAGGGCTTGGTTTCATGCACCAACACAATGTATTAATCATTCCAGCGCAGAGTCGTTGCCGCCGCTGTGTACGGGATTCTAAGTTTAGAACCATAAAGTATGATTTATTTAAAAAATTGGCATTATAAAAGATGAAATGCCAGCAGAGCCACGTTTATGACTGCAGAGGAAAGGTTCGCCTCCGGTGGACGCTTAATACAGTCAGCTATCTACTATCGGAAGATAATTAACTCTATTGTGTAACTGTACCTTGCGACTCCAGGCCCCGCTGCAGAGGATAGTAGTAAATCGCTTGAAGGAAAACTCCACTCTACCCCAGTCATACCTAAAGCTGCGTTCCCAATTCTGTTAGCTTTGTGGTGTCATCATTCCAGGCCCTTATTTGAAGGGTATGCACACTTTTGCAATTTTTTGTTCATTCCGCAAATACAGTTATGCTCATGTGAAGCTGCCCTAAATGTAGACCCTAGACCATGCAGGTAATACAATCTCCCACCAATACTGACCCCAGATCAGACCGTCTTAATACGGACTTTAGATCAAACGTCTTGATTCAGACCCCCAGACTACATATCCTAAAGAATAAACCCCAAACCAGATCTCTTACCCCCTTAGGGCGAGCACCCACTGGCGTTTGCGTTCTCCGCGGGAAAAAAACGTAGCGTTTTCGCCGCGTTTCTCGCGGTTTTTCCGCGCGTTTTTCGCGGCGTTTTCGCGGCGTTTTCCGTTAATTTCCATTGACATTCATGGGTGCATTAGGAGAAAAATAGGGACACATATGCAACTGACAGTTCCTATGTTAAAAACGCAAACGCAACGCAAAAAAAACGCCAGTGGACAGGAACACATGTTATCTCTATGCCTGTGCAGGAAAAACGCAAAACGCAAAACGCAGGTAAAAAAACGCCAGTGGGTGCTCGCCCTTAAGGATCATGTGCAGTAAATATAAGGCGCTCGGTCCTGGGCTTTAATACCGGCCGATAGTAAAAATACAGCGCAAGATTAAAGCCCCTGCTTCTGCAATCAAACAGAAGCAGGTCGGGTTGTCAGCTTTTAGTCACAGCTGATAAGCCAGAGGAGGAGGGAGAAGTGGTTTTTAGGCACTTCTGTCTTCTCCTTTCCCTGGTACAAAGCACTCAATGACCGCTATGTACTAAAAAGTGGAAGTGTTTCTTCCACTACGCGAGCTAGCGGTCACGTGACCGCCGGCTGCCCATTGTTACAGCAGAGCTGCAGGGGCCTAGCATGATCAGCTCTGCTAGTGATTATTGTCACTACAGGGGACTGTTTCCCTCTGTAACTGGGGCTCCTATGGATGCGGCTACAGTGGGAAAGTGTGTAATAAAAAAATACCGAAACAAGTGAATGTCCCCCAGAGGTCTTACATGATGCCTTGTGTGGCGCAGAGTGTAAGCTCTCGCCTACGACCTGAAGGTTGCAAGTTCGATCCCCGCATGCGTCAGGTAGCCGGCTCAAGGTTGACTCAGCCTTCCATCCTTCCGAGGTCGGTAAAATGAGAACCCAACTTGGTGGGGGATAATAAGTAATTATTACCTGAAGTTGGCGCTATACAAATACCAAGATTTATGTCATGGACTTAGATAGTAAAAAAAAACATAATTACAGACATCAGTAAGACAAAATGACAGAATAAAATAAAAATCTATACATAAAAAAAGAAAATAACCCAAAGCCGATGCCAACCAAAACCATCGCTGTATGCGTCCTGTAAACCAAAACCCTACATATTATATATCAAAACGTCCAAAACAAAATAAGGAATCCATTTCCATACCTTATTTTAGCATAAATATACTGATTTTTTTTAGCTTTTTACCCTCAACAACACTAAAAAATGGACAAAAGTCAGTGAAATAGATGTTTTAAAAAATCGCCCTATATGTCACGGAAAAAAATGCAGTAAAAATAATTTTGGTATCTGAAGCAAAAAAAAAAATAGGTCCGTTAAATCACCACATGGGTAAAATCCCTAAAAAGTGTCTGGTCCTTAAAGTACAAAACAGCCTGGTCCTTAAAGGGTTAAACAGATGCAGACCCCCAAATACAGACTTCAGACCAGACCCTCTAAATAACTACAAACCCCAAACTAGACCGCCTAAAGCAATCAACCAAAAGGACCACAGATGTACAGAATGCAGAGAACAACTATACCCCTACATGGCATCTGCACCATCACACCCCCTAGTCAAAACTGCATCATAAGGAGACAAACACCCACTATCCAAAAAGATGAAGACTTCAACGTACCTGAAAAAGGAAAGGGCTTTATGTAATATCATTAGCAATAATGAGACATCACCTCCCTCACCGACCACATTATCAGTCTATAATACAGTGCAGTACCCGATATAACGATGCACTACTGTATATATGGTCTAAGTAGATTACTTATCCATAATAGAATGTATAATAAAGTGCATCAATATAAATCCAATATTTTTATGAATAAAGTGCATCAATGCGTGTAGACGGCGCTGTGGACAAGCGACAGATGTGTATAAATATCAAATAAATTATTTGATATTGGTTACTGGATATTTATACACATCTGTCGCTTGTCCACAGCGCCGTCTACACGCATTGATGCGCTTTATTCATAAATATGTTGGCTTTATATTGATGCACTTTATTATACGTTCTATTATGGATAAGTAACTTAGTCTGCTATCCATACCGTTTGATGCTGTAATCTGCTTAGACCAAATATACAGCACCGTATTGTTATATCGGGTACTGCACTGTATTATAGACTTGGTTGGTGGTGGGGTGATGTCTCATTATTGCTGCGCCCATCTTCTGTTTTTATTGCTTATGATATTAAATAAAGCTATTTCCTTTTTCTCGTACATTAAAGGCTGCATCATTTTAGGATAGTAAATGCTTAAATGGGTTATGCCAAAATCTAAAGTTTACCGCTATCTACACTGGGGTGGGGTGCAATAAGCCTGCAGTGAGGAGGAGATGGAGTGGAGCAGCGCTTGCTCATGAATAGCGCTGCTCCATTTATTTTCAATGGGACTGCCAGAGATAGCTGAGTTCAAGCGCTCGCCAATTCTCATCAGCCCATTTAAATTATTGGAGCAGTGACCTGCATGAGGGTCTTATGTCACTGCAGGTGAAAGAAGCAACCCCGCAGTGAGAAGAAAAGGTGGGCATGGGACTGCCATTCTCAGTATCGGTGGGGGTCTCAGCAGTGGGACCGCTACCAATCATAAAGTTAACTCTTATTCCAAATATAGGGAATAACTTTAGATTTTGGGCTCACCCCTACCCAGATTAGATTGCTTTAAAACAGAGACCACACCTTCTACATAAATACAAACCCAAGACAAGACTGTTGAAATGTAGACACCAGACTGTCTATGTAATAGAGTCTCCCCCACACCTTAATACAGACTCCAGATCAGACCCCTCTTAATGCAGACCCAAAACGAGACTCCTTAAATAGATACAGACCCCCAGGCCAGACTCTCTAAATACAGACTCTATCCAAGACCAGACCCATAAATACAGATTCTAGATCAGACCCTCTAAATAAATCTAGAGCCCATACAATGCCACCCATATTTAGACAACAACCAGATCCATGTAACATAGACTCCCGCACACACCTTAAAGAAGTTGTACCAAGATTGCAAGTTATCCCCTTTCCAAGTGACCCTCAATTTCATTATTGAGGATCACTTGTCCTCCTTCCTCCTTGCTGCTCAGCTATTTCCGTCAGCCCCATTGAAATGAATAAAGCGCTGCCCGCCATGCTCAGCTAGTGCTCCATTCACAGTTATGGGAGTCCCATTATGAAGATCGGTCGAGGTCTCAGCGCTGAGACTCCCACCGATCAGCAAGTCGTCACTTGTCCTATGGATAGGGTGTAACTTGAAATCTTGGTATAACCCTGTTAATGCAGATTCCAAATCGGACGCCTCTTAATACAAACCCCAGACTAAACCACAGAAGCTAATGCAGACCCCAGACTAGACATCCTAAAAAAGGACAGACCCCAGACCAGATTCCCTAAATACAGACTCCAGACCAGACCTTTTAAATAAATACAAACTCCAAACAAGACCACATAAACCAGAACTGGTAATACAGACTCTCCCACCAGCACTTTAATAGAGACCCTAGACTAGACACTTTAAATAGATACAAACCCCAGACCAGACCCCTAAATACAGGCTCTAGACCAGACCCAATAAATAAATACAAACCCCAGACCAGACCCTTTAAATAGATACAAACCCCAGACCATACCCCTAAATACAGGCTCTAGACCAGACCCAATAAATAAATACAAACCCCAGACCAGACCCTTTAAATAGATACAAACCCCAGACCAGACTCCTAAATACAGGCTCTAGACCAGACCCAATAAATAAATACAAACCCCAGACCAGACCCTTTAAACAGATACAAACCCCAGACCAGACTCTTAAATACAGGCTCTAGACCAGACCCAATGAATAAATACAACCCCCAGACCAGACCCTCTAAATAGATACAGAACCCAGACCAGACCCCTAAATACAGGCTCTAGACCAGGCCCAGTAAGTAAATATACAAACCCCGGACCAGACCCTCTAAATAGATATAGACCCAAGACAATCCCACCGAAATGTACACCCTAGACCAGACCTATGTAACATACACTCCCCTCACACCTTAATACGTACGACGGACCAAACTTCCTAAATAAATACAGACCCCAAGCAGGTGAGTACATTTTTAGAGTCCACCACATAACCCCTTTTTCTAAGAGCCCCCAGAAATTGCAGGAGAATTGCTGCGTGTTTCATAATGCCGATCTCCAAAGCCATGATCCCAATGTATCTGCAGCCGGAGACGTCCCGATGGAGGTTCAGCTCCTTACTCGCTCATTCATTTGTTGCTAAGAGGATGCTGATGCATTTACAGGACTTTAAAGAGAGAGTGGGCTGCGGGTAATAGAGAGAACATCGGAGGATGGAGTGTGACAGACAGGATTATTGTCAGGAATGAACAAAGCATGTCATGACTAGGCATTGTGCCGGGACCGTACTCCGCGCTCAGCGCTGTGCTCCGGCCGTGTAAAATGCCTCTTATCAATGCTCCATTTTTACTTTAAGTCTGTTACAAGTATTGATATTTTGAAGCCGTAGGGACGGGAGAAAAAGCCCATTCTTCATACCTTAATGATTTCACACTTTATTTTTCCAGAGATCTTGACTTTAAATGGATTTGTTTCCCTATGAATCTGTATGAAGCTTTGGCCTTTGTGTTGTTGTCTGCTCGTACGGCTATTATGGGTCATGGAGCTAGAACAAACACTGATGCAAGAGGCAAAGGAACCTGGATGGATGTGAATCATGTAGATGCATTTCCACGGGTGTGATGGATAACATACGGTGAAGGGGGCTGTGGCGGGTGCAAAAGAGAACAGCAGTACTGGAAAACACCAAGGGGAGTGCAGCTCTGGAGTATAATACAGGAGGTAACTCAGGATCAGTACAGGATAAGTAATGTATGTACACAGTGACTCCACCAGCAGAATAGCGAGTGCAGCTCTGGAGTGTAATACAGAATGTAACTCAGGATCAGTACAGGATAAGTAATGTAATGTATGTACACAGTGACTCCACCAGCAGAATAGTGAGTGCAGCTCTGGAGTATAATACAGGATGTAACTGAGGATCAGTACA
This sequence comes from Eleutherodactylus coqui, assembly GCF_035609145.1. Taxonomy (NCBI): domain Eukaryota; kingdom Metazoa; phylum Chordata; class Amphibia; order Anura; family Eleutherodactylidae; genus Eleutherodactylus; species Eleutherodactylus coqui. The sequence goes on from NC_089840.1 coordinate 44,034,591, forward strand.
GCATAAGTAATGTAATGTATGTACACAGTGACTCCACCAGCAGAATAGTGAGTGCAGCTCTGGAGTATAATACAGGATGTAACTCAGGATCAGTACAGAATAAGTAATGTAATGCATGTACACAGTGACTCCACTAGCAGAATAGTGAGTGCAGCTCTGGAGTATAATACAGGAAGGATGTAACTTAGGATCAGTACAGAATAGGTAATGCAATGTATGTACACAGTGACTCTACCAGCAGAATAGTGAGTGCAGCTCTGGAGTATAATACAGGATGTAACTTAGGATCAGTACAGAATAGGTAATGCAATGTATGTACACAGTGACTCTACCAGCAGAATAGTGAGTGCAGCTCTGGAGTATAATACAGGATGTTACTCAGGATCTGTACAGGATAAGTAGTGTAATGTATGTATATAGTGACTCTACCAGCAGAATAGTGAGTGCAGCTCTGAAGTATAGCACAGGATGTAACTCAGGATCAGTACAGGATAAGTAATGTAATGTATGTACACAGTGACTCCACCAGCAGAATAGTGAGTGCAGCTTTGGAGTATAATACAGTTCTTAGAGACAAATACTATAACACAAATTTCTAAGAACAGGGTCTGCAGAATTGTCTAATTTTGTGCAACAGAAGTACATACTAAGGGCTTCTTCAGACGACTATGATTTAGTCCCATTTTGTGGCCGTGAAAATTACGGTCGCAAAACAGGACAAAACAAAATGGATTTCAATAGTTTTGTTTTGACTAGCGGGATTCTTGCACATTAATTCTGCGTGCGTTCTAATTTGCGTGCAATAGCGCAGAGTTTGAATAATCAAAAAAAAAGTACTGATTCATGCACTAATACGCTCCATAGCAGCGAGCGTGTTAGCGCATGTACCCATCTGTTCAGAGGCGAAACATGAAGCTTCTGGGCCCCATTGCAAAACCTGTAACGGGGCCCCAACTATAATGCTTTATTCATAGTACTGGGCTCCCTATATGGAGCAGAGGGGCCTTATGGGTGTCGGGGTGCAACCGCATCCCCTATATTTATGCCTCTGTATCAAGCCCTAAAACAGCCGAGTAGATAGCCCCTTTTTCACATCTCCCATTAGAACAGACGTGTTGGAGTTTCTGCAGGTCGCTGTGACCTCTTGTTTATTACAGACCCATTACGACCAAAGCTTCTTTTCACATTTCCTTAAACAATTCTTCCTGCTGGTTTCTGGTTAAAGATCCCGTCCTTTTTCCCTTTATAACAAAACACTGCGTGTATTATTGCCTCATAATTCAATTCAAGTCTGTTTTGTTCTTTGGCTAAATTATTATCTTTACAGGAAATCTGGCACCTGGGATGCCTGTGCGCTAAAGTAGAAATATAATGTATTTGTGAAAATTACTGCTCTGTCGCTTAGTACAGTTCTTGTTTGCTTTGTAATTTTTTCCCCTTCGTTCTGTAAGAGTTTCATACTCCTCCGCCACATTGAGAATCCCACCGAGAATCAGCCGAGCATGCAACTCCGATACTACCGCTACCAAATGGAGACAAACTGTAAATCTCAGCTTGTTCTCCAGACTGTAAATTCCTTACAGATAAAATGCTGCATGCAGTGCCTTACAAAGTTGGTCAACTGGGGATGCTCTTTTTGGGGATTTTTTCAGTTATTTTTTGGGAGTTTGCGGAATCTCATCTACGTCTTGTTTATGCATCGATTCAAAAATATTCATATACAACTATAAGGAAAAAAAACCAAAAACTTGTCAAAAATTCAGGGCTATGATGCTTCATAGAAAACCCCAACTAATAGCTAGGCTTTTCTTCACTTGTGGTAAAGATTCAGTTTGCTGTCCTAGTCTTGTATCTCTTTAGCCTGGCAAAAGCAGGGTGACTTGTTATACATTTCCGAATACTCTTCCCCTAGTTGTGTCCTTGAGTTAGGGCTCACACCCACTGGCATTTTTATTTTTTGCGCTGTTAGAGCGAGTGAAAACACTCGCCTCGCAGGACACAAGAAAAACGCTGCAATATTGCTAGATCCATTGAAAAAATAGGGAGAATACCGCAGACTTCTGCCACAGCTTTGACAGCTGTGGCAGAAGTCCAGGATGCTATCCCATTGCTTTCAATGGGGTCAGCACTGCTGCCGGCCCCATTGAAAGTAGTGGTTTTGTTGCAACCCCCGCAGCATGATTTTAGGGGAAGGGCTTGAAATATAAGCCCTTCCCTGAAAATCATCCCTAGCTGGTTAAAAAAGCAAAAAGAAAATTTTACTCACCTCTGCGCCGTTCAGACACGTCCTCCGACTGGCTCCCCTGCACTGCTGTCCAGCACTTTCAGCAGGCGGGGATTTAAAAATCCCCACCTCCTGAAAGGGCTGTGTTGATTGGCTGAGCACTCAGCCAATTACAGGCAGCGCTTAACTGTTCATCAATGAACCAAAATCATTAGTTTCATAATTATCGCTGTCGCATTGCAGGGAAAAAAATCGCAAGTGGGTGTGCGCCTTAAAGGTCTTTTTACATGGGCATATATACCTTCCATTAAATAAGCTCCAGTCAACAACACGGCATGTCAATCTGTTATCGTTACTTCCATTTACATAGGTAGATATTGGACAAGGCAAAACGTTGAGTATCCGGCGCAACCTGGGAACATATAAAAGTACACATGGCATTGTCCAATTTTAATTTTCAACTTGTCTAACCTTGAAGTTGTGACGGTCGTTGAGGTCGGCTGCCCCTGCTATACAGAGGAAAATCTTTTTGCTTCCAATCTGTATAGAAGCACTGAAGTGGAGATGATCACAGAATTAATTGGTGATCCAAGTGAATGTCCAGCTTTGTACCAGAGAGTCAGGCACAAATCACAGTTCATGTACTGTAAATTTAGTAAATCAAGGGCACCTGGTGTAAGAAGCAATTATCTAACAAATGCGCCATTGTACCTGTATTTGGTGCCAAATACTTCGCAGTAAAGGCACAGTGTATTGTAGACTTGCATCAGTGATATTATCACTCATCTTCCTGACATATATACCGCTCCATGTGTAAATTCACCAATATGTATAAGTACAAATAAACAGAGGGAGAATTGTACATAACCACATTGGAAGGAGCCCAATGCATGTTCCTACTCCAAGTGGAAGCTTCCTCAGAGGTCCCCTTTTCCCATAGCATATTACTTAGCAAGGGGGCAACACTTGAGCAGAGAAGAAAGTTCTACGAGGATACATAGAATATAAAATATGTGCTATATCCTGAAGCCGGGCAGATGGGACTGTTTATATCATGTATTCGAGGAATGCCCGCTGTATTATTATCAGTTGTTAATAGAGTTACTAGTTAACTAAGTGACACAACATTGATTTAGATGAGGATTAGTCTGTATGATTACAATTTGCTCTGTTCATTTAGAGTCCAGTATGGTAAGTGAGATATTCCTTTTTATAGAGAGTTCATTTCCTTAACATTTATAAGAACATCTTAGCGCATAAACTGGATGAAAAGCCATTAACTTTTGCAGTATGCATCATTAGTTTTTATTGTCTTAATGAAACAATGGCTGCTTTGGCTTGCTGGCCTTGGCGTTCTCTGCACATCTTGCCCAGCTGACCATGGGCCAATAGGCGCCGTTCTCAGGAAAGTGCACAAAGCCTCGGTTAGGCTCAATAACAGAGATGAGAAGAGGGCAAGACAGACACCAAGACTATAAAAGAGCTGGACACGGTTTCCTTTATTATTACTGCCCATTAACTTTAATTAGATTGCTTTAATGTACCAAGAATTTCACACTGCAAAGAAGCATAGCTCATAACCTCCAGGCTGCACGATGGGCGCACGTTACATTCTTTCTGCTTTGTAACAACTTTGTACTTTTGTCTGGTCGTAAGCTTTAAATTCCAAGGTCCATTCTAAAAGTGGGGATCAGAGGTACAACACTTCTAAAGACAGCCATCTCCAATCTGTAACTCTACAACAGGTGCAAAACTAAAACTCCCAAGATGCCCTAACAGCCACAAGATGGGAATTGTAGTCTTGCAACAGTTGGAGAAGTCCAAGTTGGAGACTACTACTATATAGAGGAAGAAGTCTCCACAGCCATAAATTAGCAGATTTTGGTACAACATATCGGCACAATGAAAGCTAATTTATAAGTGGAGAAATGCTTAACCCTTTCCAATCCACTGTCTGAAGTCTATTATGATTTAAGGCTGTACAGCTCCGATGTTGGAAGACATCCGTCGGGGTTCCCTTACTGTATATTGCCAGCCTCTTTGCTGTCGGAGCCTATCCAACGTGTCACCTCATGCAGTACTGGCTTCAGCCAGCAAATAGCGCAGTTGTATAACAGCAGGAAAAGAGTAAGCCCCCTAGGAAAACCAGGATAGAAATTGGATTGGAAAGGGTTAAATGTCTAGCAAAATGCAGCATTTTTATCCTACAATGTGAGCCACTGCGATTCATTTAGAACATCTTCAGACTACTGAGTTTAAACGGCCTAATGGTCCATTTACACGTAACAATTATCGCTCAAAATTCGTTCAAACGACCGAAAATGAGCGATAATCGTTACATGTAAACGCAGGCATCGTGCAGTGTTTGCTTGAACGATGATTTTAGGTGATCTTAAACTCCATCATTCAGCTAGTGAGAGATACTTTATCTCTTAATAGACTGCACGCTGTTATCCACGGGAGTCGGCAGAAAACATTGTAATTTGCCAGCAGCCCCGATGAGAACAGTGCAGCTATGTGCACAGCTGGGTGTGTGATTAATCGCATGCTGGGCTCTGCAAACAGCTCCTGGAGCCCTTTTACATGCAAATGAAGATAATAAAGTGTTAATGGCCATTAACACTTTATGCAAATAGATTGCAAAATCTTTCAATCTTTCAGTCGTTTGAAAGATTATCTTTGCATGTAAATGGGCCTTAAATGTTAGATAGGATTAGTAAATTTGAGTATTAAGGCCCATTTACACGTAATGATTATCACTCAAAATGTATTCAAACGACCAAAAATGAGCGATAATCGTTACGTGTAAATGCAGGCATTATGCACTTTTCGTCTGATTGATGATTTTAAGGTGAACTTAAAATCCACAATTCAGACGCATCAAGATAAAGTATCTTTCAATAGACCACATGCTGTGTTCTCTGAGGTAGATTACATTGTATTCTGATTGCAACCCTGAGGTGAACAATGTAGCTGTTTGCATAGCAGGGCGTGTGATTATGGAGGCCCATTTCTATGCAAATGAAGATGATAAAGTGTTAATGTACATTAGTGTCCATTACCACTTTATATGAAAAGATTTCTAAAACTTTCAATCGTTTGAAAGATTGTCTTTGCGTGTAAAAGGGCCTTTAGCCAGGGATCACATTCAATAGCTGGAGATCCCTGATAGGAACATATGAAAAGAGCTTGCTCATAGCAGACAGGCCTATTAAATGGTCACCAAACTTTAAGCTAATGCTACATGTTTACAGGCTACAACCACGATGCCCTCTAAGAACATCACCAAACCATTGGGCACATTTAGAAAGGTTTTTATGCCAGTGATTTGCACAAAAATTGTGTATTTGCACAAAAATTTGCAACTTTTTCCCCTGCAGACCAAAACAAGAGATTCACCAAAAGACAGAAATGGGAATGCTTTCCCTAACCAACATTGACCTAAAAGCAGGGTCATTGTTCAAATAAGGACGGCCCACATTTTGAACCCATATATCTAGCCTGTCCTAGATGGAAGACAGGAAAAGATGTACAGAAGATGGAAATGCCAACAGGTCTAGGAAAAGGCTCAAAACAGACAGGAGAAAGTTCACAGACCCGACAAATAGATCATGATTCAGGCATCTGCATAACAACAGACAGAGGGGATTCAGGTGTCCACACATCAACAGACAGATTCATGCAAAAATCAACAGATGGTAGGGGATAAAGACAAGACACATATCTCAGACATCCAACCACCATTAGATGGAGGAAAACAGACAGGACTAGACTTAGGTGTCCAACCACCATCAGACGGGTGCTGCAGCTAATTTTAAGTGATTTACAGCTACTAAAATCAAATAATGTACACTGCTGAGCGCTGCTGTATAATGTCCTTCATGATGCTGTTACATATATGTGTGTTACAGAGCTAGGGAGCAGAGTTTATTTCAACTGCAATGGGATATTGTACTTCTGGGTGGTGCTGGCATGCTGGCCATACGCTCAGTATAATAGGGACATGCAGGTAATTTGGAGCATGGAGTAAGTTGGAGCTGCAAGACCTGGTGGTAGTGACCTAAGATTGAGAGTCCAAGGTCTTCCACACCAGATCGTCAGGACCCGAATTTCACAAGCAAAGAAATCTGACACTGGATGAGGAGATTATGGGTTCAGCCTGCCTGCGCCTATTCCTGCCACTGCAGTCTTTTTCCCATACCACTCTGTATAACTAATTAAAGGGAACCTGTCATCAAGTTTTTACTATCCAGTTCACAATAAACTTGATGCGTGGTGCTAATGAGATTTTCTTGTCACTATTTAGTTTTACAATATGTGCCCCAATACCTTTACAATCTGTTTTTATAGTTTTCCCGCGCTGTATTATAAATGTCAGATTTAGTGCTGTGCCACGCATGCCCCTGTTTTTGATTGGCATGCATACTGATTAGCTTTTGTTACTGTAATCCCTCGTACTTCCCGCCCCTGCATACCTCAGCCCTTCTTGACTTGCTCTGCCTTCAGCGCCGTACTGCGCATGCACCTTCAGGATCATTATTCTCACTGTACCGGAGGTCAAGAGATAGCCAGAGTAATGAACCTCAAAACGCATGCGCAGTACACTGCTGAGGTCACCGTGAGTAAAGGAGAGCCGAGGTGCGCAGGTGCAGACAGGGTTTGCTATGGTGCCTGCGTAGGTTTACAGCACTGAAAAGAAATCAGTATCCATGCCAGTCCAGAACAAAGGATACAACACTAAAGGAAAGATTAACTCTTTTCTGCAAAATCTGACTCTACAGCTACTAAAATCAAATAATGTACACTGCTCAGCACTGCTGTATAATGTCCTTCATGATGCTGTTACATATATGTGTGTTACAGAGCTAGGGAGAAGAGTTTACAGCACAGGAAAACTTCAAACACAGGTTGCAACGGTACCCAGGGCATATATTACAAAACTAAATAGCGATAAGGAAATCTCATTAACCCCACTGTTAAAGGTTTATCGGGGATGGCATTATAAAAACTTGATGACAGGTTCCTTTAAGAGACTTTGCTGCAGGAGAGCCATAAAGGTAGAGTTCTGGTTCCTGAGGTGCAGATGCGGTCTCGTCCTCTCACTTCACTGCTCAGTGTTTCCATCCTTACAAATCGCTAGAATAGGGAATTCTTCAGGCGCCAAGGTGCTGCTGACCACCAGGTAAGCTTACTGGGCTTATTGCTTGCTGGGTCATCACAGTTTCCTGGGCGCAACTCATTCCAGCTACCTGTAAGACTACACCTACCAGCTCAGAGAAAACGGAGAATTAGAGATGCATCCTTCAGAGAGGAAAACTGGTAATAAATGCAATATACAAGCTGTATAATGGCCAAAGTGTCCTTCCTCATGTACACAAAGTAGCTTATACTGAAAAGTCAGATACATTTTTAAGGGAACCTGTCACCAGGTATGAGCAGCATAAACAAAGTTATAGTGCTCATATGGCAGGTTCCCTGGAGTTACTTACCCAGCTCCCCGATCCAGCACTGTTACCCTCAGAAGTCAGCATGGACCGTGCAGCTGTGCATGCGCAGTCCCATAGGAATCAATGGAAGTGCATGCAGTCAGCGGTCCGGCTGCACGGTACGCACTGACTTTTAGGGGTGACAGTGCTGGATCAGCGAGCTGGGTAAGTGTAAGACATACCTTCCCGGACTCGAGGGAAATCTACCATATGAGCACCATAACTTCATCTATGGTACTCATATTGGGTTATAGGTTCCCTTTAAGTATATAGGCCTCTCAAGTAAGAGTAAGGGACTCTAGTGGTAGTGTCTTAGTGGGAAGTTCTATGATTACAAGTGTGGAGCTGCATATGTCTGTCAGTTTGGTAATTTGTCATTAGATTAGACATCTGACAATACTGATCAGACTCTTTTCAGGAGTTATCAGACTAGAAGAAATGGGAATCACTAATAGGTTCCCCTAGGACGCAAAAATTTTGGCCAGCAAGACTCTACAAGAAATATAACAGCTGCCAAAAGAAGGAAGGATGAGCAAACTGAGATTAACCAACTGGAACCTCCTGGAAGGAAATCATTCTGGTTGAACAAGCTGAACACATATTTCAGTAATATTTGATAACTGCTGTAAAAGAATCTGAATGTAAAAGTAATTGATATAGTAATATGTAAGACCAGCCTGGTACGACTGACAGTCATAACAGGCCCAGTGCCTGTCTTCTGTCTCTCAGTTAAAGGGGTGGTCCGGTTGCCAGATTTTTTAAGCATGGTTGCAAATGTATTAATATAACAAAAGCAGTGGTACTTACCAGTCCTCCGCCCCAGTCCCACAGTCCCCCCAGTCTTGGTTTCGGAATGGATACCACCTGGGCGCAGTGGTCTGGTGGTGTTCTTCTGGCATCATGTCTCCCAGCATCTGAATGTTGATGCCAGAGGACAAGCACATGACTGCTGCGGCCTCTGATTGGCCGTAGCGGTCAGGTGGTATCTTTTCACAAACAAAGACCAGGAGGACCATGGGGTTGCAGCCCTGGATCGCCACGGAAGAGGACAGTAAGTAACTTTAAAAAAATTGTCGAGCAACCAGACAGCCCCTATAATCAGAGATTTGGTAACATCTGAGAGTACTTTTAGAAAACTCAACTCTTAAAGGAATCTATCATTGAGACCATTCCATCTACTGTTTGGCCACTAAGGTCACTCAGGTCCCTATTAGTGGTCTGGAATACAAAGTGCCATATGTATCTCTCACATTTGAGCCTATACCTCAAAGCCCTGACAATGAAATAGCAGTTCCTACTGATTCTTGGAGGGGCGGGGATGGGGGGGGGGGGGAATTAGTGAAAGCCATGGCTTTAATTAGTTCAGCTCTTGTCATTAAAGTGACTCTTCAGTCAGAAGCTCAACATCAAAATGCAAGTCAGTACTTATGGGAGATCATTAGCTGCTATTTATTTAACTCAGATTTTGCTCTTTAACAGTTTTTTGTGCTTTATTAAGACAGAATTGTGATTTGTGACTATAGTTTAGCTACATTACCTAATCTGAAGTAGTCTGGGATACACCTCCAGTCTCATCATTGGTTCGGGCTGCCTCCTCTGCAAACTGTATCTCTGATTTTCAGTTCTCTCTGAGCTAATGGGTGGAGCCCTCTGTTATGATTTCTGCTATACACTGTACACAGAGAACTGCAGATTCTGCTCCCTAACTGCCTGTAGCACATATACAGAGACAGTGAAACAGTAGAGAAGTACTAAGCAGTGGAGATGTGAATAAATAACAGTAAATAACTCCCCATTGGCTCTATCCAGTCTGCGTGAGTCTGTGTGCATCTGTGCTTCTCTTCCATCTACCCTTTCCCTATCCTCTCTATAGGTTTCTATGAAGAACATGGGTCATTATTCTCCTTTAGTCCCTGTACGTTGTCTTGTTATTTCAGTTACTAGAGATGGATATCACTTTACATCAGACAGTAGATGGCAAATTAGAAGGAAAATAGATGGCCAGCACTTTAGAGTGATTTTTCAGCATAAAAACATAATTTTAGGTAAATAAAATGATTAGCACTTTGCTATTTACGACATTGGCTATCACACTGTGTAAGCACAAGATGTTTGAAAAGTTAGTGAGCATTTAAGGCTAAAGTGGGATTATTGACATGAGTCAATGATACCCTCTCATATAGTTTGCACCCCATAACTGCCAAAATATGGCTGGTTACAACCAAGTAGAAACAGATGTATGAAAGGACGTAGGGATCATCCAGAAGATAAGAAGAGTAGTCATATCAGTATGTAAGGCAGCAACATTAAAGGAAATAGCACCAAGTTGGAGCAAGCCAAGGAATGTTCTGAAGAATCAGCAGTTGGTGGTAGAGGATGGGGTGCCCTATATACCTCTCTCAATCCTCTAACCTTGGCTTATCTTTTCAATCCAGTTTTCTTATGAAGACCCGGAATTTCAGTTGACTTCTATTGGGTTTAACAGGAAAGACTGCTAATGTTGCACCCTACATGACTGGTAGGGCTGGTCAGATGAATATATGAACCTCATATGGACATCGATTTTGGTCCATGAAGAACTGACTTATTTTAGCTCGTGTGTATGTTCGTGTTGCATCCATATGCGTTGCATGCATCCGTTTTTATTTCTGCGTTTCGTCAGCTTTTCTTGAGCACAAGAAAAAATGAAAGGGGGCTCTTTTTTTAGTGTCACTTAGCAATGATCCATAAAAAACAAAGCCTGCAGGATGTCATTGCTGTGCGCACCATTTGGTTTTCAGCACCATTGATTGGAATGTGTGACTGTCACCCAAAGATTGCACCAGAATAGGACAGGTCACAATGGTTTGTGTAAAATGACGTGTTTGGAGGGACCTTTTGACTGTAGCAAGTCAAATTGCCATCTGTCCGCGGTCAGTTGCATACACAGACAGCACATGCGCGCCATTTATGAACCGCTGTATAAGGATATATGAACTCGGACTGTTAAAAAGTTGCGACTGAGTTTCCCGAGGGCAACTCAGAATGGAAGGCAAATGGATATCCTATCCACAGGATATGCACTAAAAACAGGGGTCCCGTGTCTTCCCTCCTCACTGCAGCCCCTGAAGTGCGGAGGAGATTGGATGGAGTGGCGGTTGCACATGTGCGGTGCTGCTCAATTCATTTTCAATGGGACTGCTGGAGAAAGTCGAGCGCTTGCACTTCCATCAAAGCGGCCATTGAACTTAGCGCACGTGCAACCATCGCTCCTTTTAATCTGACTGATCAGACTTTTATCGCCTCCCCTATGGAGAGATGATAAAAGTCGTTTTTGCTACCACCATGTTAACTATTTCCTTGACAAATCATCTCAGGAACTGGAACGGCTCATCGTACGATTCTCCGTGTTCCATTACAAACGGTCATATCTGTAATTTTTCCCCATTCCTCGTTCCATCCTGTCTGCATTCACTTCTTTCCTCTTCAAGTACCCAGAACGGATTTCAGGATTATCAGGGGTCCTGAGCACTGTTGGTTTTTCAATTTCTGTTTTATTTCTCCTTCCATCTGTTTTTACATATTTGAGCAATTTTAAAAGTCATAAGGATTTTATAGCATCTGTTTCCTTCTTCCCGTACACGGAGCGAGGCTGTGCCATGCCTCAAAGCGTTTATGATCCAATTTAACCCTTTGAGCCTTCAACCTGTGGCGTCTTTTTCATATCGAAGTTTATAAAAATTTATGTTTCATGTGTTTTTTATTTTGTCATAATCAACAAATCCAAAATGCTGGAAATAAAACTGCAGTAAACTGTAATAATGTGTTTTGGGATAGATTTAGCTTTTAGAGATGAGCCGGTCTGCGTTGGTTCAGCCTTCGGTTTTCTTACTATGAAGCATATGTTAGTCTCCATTGTTCTGTATTAGGGAATTTGCCAATTTTTTGAACTTCTCAAAAACACAAATTTTCCAGGTTCTACTCATCTCTGCTAGACTGGGATTAGGACTAAAAAGTATCTGTCCGCTCTATGGACATGTCTGTTTCAGTAAGTACTAGCATTCCTCATGAAGTAATGATTCTAGAGTAGAGATGAGTGAGTGACCTCGATAAGGCAAACTACTCGAGCGAGTAGTGCCTTAGCCGAGTATCTCCCCGCTCGTCTCTAAAGATTTGGCTGCCGGCACGGGTGACAGGTGAGTTGTGGCGGTGAGCAGGGGGGAGCGGGGGGGAGAGAGGGAGAGAGAGATCTCCCCTCCGTCCCTTCCCGCCCCCCCCCCCCCCCCCGCTCCCCGCCCCCTGCCGGCACCCAAATCTTTAGAGACGAGCGGGCAGGTACTCGAATAAGGCACTACTCGCTCGAGAAGTTTGCCTTTTCGGGTATGCTTGCTCATCTCTATTCTAGAGCTTTCTAGTTATTCCTCTGTCATTCTTCCTGGAAATTTAAATATGAATTGACAAATTGGTGTTACCATTCCCCTTGGCAGGAAGGTGGGTCTCTAGACAGTCTTACATGGAGTGCCTTGATTGGACAGTGTCAATAGGTGTAGGGACATGCTCCATTTTTAAGGGCATATAGCACCCAGTTGTAATTGTATTCCAGGACAAATAAGGATCCTTTTACATGGAATGACTGTCGAGCGCCCAACAGTTATCCCAACCATCATTGGTCCTGTGCGTTATTTTCTATGGCTGCATAAACTGAACGATAATTGAAGAAATGACCGCTTGTTTTTCAGTGATTGGCGACATTTACACTGAATGATTGTTCAGTTTCAAACGATTCAGCAATTAATCGAAGATAAGACTGTTCTATAGAAATTAGGAAGTTGTTTGTTTGATGCAGAGACAGGATTAAACGGGTTTTCCACAAAAATACTATTTATGATGTTTCATCAGCGTCTGCCGCTTGGGACCCCAGCCAATCGGTGGATTGGACATCCGCTGGTATACACTGGGGTTGAAACGGAAACCGCTTCTGAGACCCCTGTGTAGTAGCCGGCACTTGGAATTGCAGACACAACTCCCATTGATTTCAATGAGACCCCAGCCTGCCAGTGGGTGCCCAATCAGCAGATTGGCTGGGGTCCCAAGTGGCAGGCCCCCGGCTGATCAGCTATTTATGACCTATCCTGAAGATGGGACATCAATAGCATTTTTGTGGAAAACCTATTTGAGTAAATTTACATAATTTGTGGCGCTGAACAGGAAAATGATGAAGATGCAAGATTGGTTCTTGCAGATTGCAGTATAAGTACTTCTCTTCCCCTAATTGTTACATTATCTTGTGTTAGGCATACAGTAATATATATATATATATATATATATATATATATACTGTGTTTCCCCAAAAATAGTTGAAATAGAAGCCCTACCGTGTAAATAAGCCCTAGCTACACTACATGAAAAAAAGAAAAAGCAATACTCACCTAGCAGTCGCCGTTTGAGTCCCTTCCGCTGGCCTCCTGTGCTCTGCAGGCTTCCGTGAAGTCCTCAATGCTGACGGAGCATCTCTTGCTGGTAATGGGGCTTGAATACCCCGCTTCCACCAAGAAATTGCTTTGATTGGTTCAGGAGCACCACCTCAGCCAATCAGAGCCAGAGCTTGATGAACCAATCACAGCCATTCATTGAATGACATCATTGAATGGCTGTGATTGGTTCATTGAGTGCTGGCTATATGTTATAACAATCCTACAAAAAGCCTACTTCTTATACTTTGGTTGTAAAATAGGAGATTCGGACAAACCATGAGCTCCACTTTTCTGCTACAATACCTGCTCAACAAACCTCTGGTCACAGCGGCATGGGAGGGATGTGCCATGCATTTGCCATCCCAATGGTATGGAGGGAACCAAGTCATCTTGTTACAGATTGCTACTTCTGCATGGTTCCTTGTCTTAAAGGAATGGCTGGGAGGAAGAAGACAATAATTAACTACTAAAGATGAGCGAGCATACTCGGTAAGGCGATATACTCGACAGAGCATCGCCTTTTTCGAGTACCTGCTGGCTTGTCCCTGGAGATTTGGGGGGGGGGGGGCGCGGGGGTCTGGGGCGGCGCAGGGCAGCGAGGGGGAGCGGGGAGGAGAGTGAGAGAGATCCCTCTCTTTCTCCCAATCCCCTCTGCGACCCCCCGCGGCCCCCTCGAATCTTCAGGGACGAGCCAGCAGGTATTCTCATTGACTTATACAGCGAATGTGAATGACTGAACAATTTCTCCTTTGAACGAGCCAATGATGTATCTGCTGTATAAACAGGCTGCACAAGTAAACTCTGATGTCATTCGCTCGTCCATACAATAAATGGGCAGGTCTAAACGAGCCTTCAGTGTTGAATGTTTTAGGGAACGGCACAAGATAACACAAGAAGAACTTAAAAAAACTTATCAGGGATCTGGAATTGCCCAAGCATAAAGCAGAACTACTGGCCTCCAGGTTGAAAGAATGGAATCACCTTGCAGAAAATGCGAAAGTCAATACGGTTTGCTGCCGGCCACAATGCTTTGTGCAGTCCTATTCTGAAGAAAGTCATCTCACTTCCCGTAACTATGTCACTGGTGTTATGGCAGCTTTGGGCATCACATACAATCACAATGAATGGCGCTTGTTTATAGATTCTTCAAAGGTCAGTTTGAAGGCGATGCTTTTGCACAACGGTGACTTCGGCTTGACTGGTATATACGGCCATGGAAAACCTTCTAAGGCTTTTGCAGTACAATAACCAGGGTGTTTTAGTCGTAAATGACCAGGCATAGGTTTTACCCATGTGGTTTTACAGCTTTATCTTTTTTTCTTCAGCTACCAAATTATTTTTGCTGTGACATATAGGGCTATTTTTTATATATTTTTTCATGATATTTTATAGTTGTTTATTTTTAAAATTAGTATATTCACACTACAATAAAGTACAGAAATGGGTTTTATAACTATTTTTTTTTAACATCTGTGTTCCCAATGACATCATATAAGACCTTTGGGGGTCACACATATTGTCATTTTTTTTATTTTTAATTTCACACTGTTTCACTGGTGCATAGGTCCATAGGAGCCCCATAGTCACTAACAGAGCTGATCAGGGTTAGCTAGGACCCTACAGCTCTGCTGTGACAAACAGCACCCGGAGGTCACGTGATGGCTGGATCACATAACGGAAATAACACTTCCACTTTCACTGTTAAGTACATGATGCTCATTGAGCGCTATGTAGCATGGAAAGGAGAAAACAAAAGTGGTTAAAAACTGCTTCTCCCTTCTTTGGTTCCTTGGCTGGGTCTGACAGCAGAGGATCCCACCACCTGCTCCGACTTGATTGCAGGAGTAGAAATAATCGCGCGCCATACTTCTTCCATCAGCCGTAATTAAAGTCCAGGACTAAGCACCATATAATTACCATGTTTAATCCTTAAAGGGGTTCTGTCATTAAAAAAAAAATCTATACTTACCTATTCCTCCCTCACCAGTCTACTTACCAGATCTTCACCTCACCTATCTTCTCCTGTCTCCTGCAGTCCAGGAGTGGGGAGAGGGGGTGGGGTTCACCTCACCTCCAGCTGGATGATTCTTCTCCTTCGTGTACATTGGCTGCAGTGTTTTTCCTGCCAGCCAATGTACATTACTTAACAGCTCACAGGCCAGCAGGCAGAGTGCTGATCTACTGCAGAGATTGTGCACAGGAACAGTCTCGGCAATAGATCAGAATTCCTTCCTAGCCAGTGAATGCTATGTCACAGGGACCTGACCTTCACCGACCCGGCCAAATGGAATGTAAGGAATGCAGCCTTCATAACAAGTCGGCTGCATGCAGTGAGATGCCCCAAGGCACTGGAGAAGATCAGCGAGGAGAAAACGTGATATGTAGAGATGAGCGAGCATACTCGTCCGAGCTTGATGCTCGTTTGAGTATTAGGGTGCTCGAGATGCTCGTTACTCGAGACGAGCACCACGCGGTGCTCGTCTCGATTAAACGAGCACTGACCATTGAATTCAATGGAGCCGGCAATACAGCCGGCTCCATTGAAAGCAATGGGCTGCCGGCTAGCGTGGGATGAATTTTCGGGAAGGGCTTAAAAATATAAGCCCTTACCTGAAAATCATCCTAAAATGTGTAAAAAGTAAAAAAAAAAAATATACTCACCTTGTCCCGGCAGAACGATGTTAGCCCATTGAATGCAATGGAGCCGGCAATACAGCTGGCTCCATTGAAAGCAATAGGCTGCCGGCGATCGCACAATGAATTTTCGGGAAGGGCTTAAATATATAAGCCCTTCCCTGCAATTCATCCAGAAATGTGTAAAAATAAAAAAAATATATATACTCACCTGGTCCCGGCAGACGGAGTTTAGCTGCGGCCAGCTGGCAGTGCTCCTGAACTGCTCTGAACAGCTGTGAGTAGTATTCAGCAGCCGGGGATTTAAAATCCCCGCCTGCTGAATGAGCTGCCTCTGATTGGTCACAGCCTGACCAATCAGAGGCAGATCTTACTCACACCCATTCATGAATTCATGAATGGATGAGTGAATGCTGCCTCTGATTGGCTCAGCGCAGCTCTCAGCTGAATGACAGCAGTTCAGCACCACAGTGCAGGGGACAGCAGGAGAAGGCGCGGGTGTGCCCCTGCAGCTGAAGGGAGGTGAGTATCTATTTTTTTTGTTTTTTAAATCACTTTTAATTCATTTCCAGGGAAAGGCTTATATGTAAATCCCTTCCCTGGAAAAGAATTCAGGCGTGCCAGCGGACCATTGTCTTCAATGGAGTCGCCGGCAGCAGCAGCGGCTCCATTGAAGAGAATGCCTGCATTTTTATTCTTTTTTTACACTAAAATCTTTCTTTTTCAGGTAAGGGCTTATATTTTTAAGCCCTTCCCGAAAATTCATCCCGCGCTCGTCGGCAGCCCATTGCTTTCAATGGAGCCGGCTGTATTGCCGGATCCATTGAATTCAATGGGCTAACATCGTTCTTCTCTGTCACAGCTGTTACAGCTGTGCAGAGGAGAACGATCGTTATGCTGACAGTGGGGGGGGGGGGGGGCTCACTCTTGCCACTATTGTGGCTTAATAGTGAGTCCTCGGAGCCCGAAATGCAGCCCTGCATGTTGCTCCTCGCCTGCCCTATCCATTTCTGTGTTTTTTACATGATTTTGGTGATTTACTAAGATTTTCACAAATGAAAATCATTTCATACCAGTCATATACAAAAATGCTCGAGTCGCCCATTGACTTCAATGGGGTTTGTTATTCGAAACGAACTCTCGAGCATCACTGAAAGTTCGACTCGAGTAACGAGCACCCGAGCATTTTGGTGTTCGCTCATCTCTAGTGGAATGTAGACTGAGGGGGAAAAAATAGGTGAGCATAGAATTTTTTTTTTATGACAAAACCCCTTAAGGGTTTAAAGTAGCTGAAGGAGATCGCATCACTGCAGAAGTTAAAGCCAGGGGCATAACTAAGCTTTCCCAGAAGAGTTAGGATCACTAAGTTCTCACACAGATATTTGTGCTTTACACAGGCTGTACATGCAGCAAGATGAGAATCCGGGTGGTTGTGGGCAGTGAAACTATCACCTGACCAGCAGCGCTTCGCTCATTACAGGTCACCAGGTTTTAGGGGAAAAGGCTGCACTGATAGCACAAAGAATAAGGAGGTCAGGGAAATGCATCTTACGACATCAGTTGAGGATACGTAGCAGATTTCGAATCAAAATTGGATTTTGAATATTTTGGATGCAGAAATGCTGCGGAATTTGCTGCATAATTTTCCACTGTGGAGATTTCGCAGCATGTCCAATTCTTAATATACCTGGAGTGTGGATCATTTTTAACTAACCCTCATATCCATACATACAAAAAATCTGAGAGAAGAATCATTTTAGATTTATTTCCATCTTCAATGTGACTCATTATCTGTACAATTCTATTGAAAAATAAAAACAACAAGAGTGAACACCCTCTTGGTACCATTGTATTATGTCTCCACTACAAGTGTGGGTGGAGACGTGGTGATGGGCTGTATCCGCCCAGTGAATGCCCACATGTTCCTGATTGAGTGGCTGCTGCAAGGTGCTGGCAGCGTAGGGACAGAGTCTTGCCTGGGATGGAAGGTTAGGGTTAGTTTAAGTATTAGGATTACATTATTAATTGGAAGCATTTACAGCTAATAATGTAAGCCTAACACTGAAACTAACCCTAACCCTGCATCCCAGGCCAAACTCTGTCCCCACGCTGCTAGCAACTTGCTGCCAACCTCACCTCCCCTGCAGCCTCTAAACCCCCCACCGCCGCAGCCGTCAACCTGTTACCGCCGCTGCGGTCCTCCGTCCTGCCATGCAGACAGCAGCCCCCATTTCCATGGCGCTGGAGGAGCAGCTTCGGCCACGCAGAGTCACAGCACAGTGGGTGAGTGGCAGGACCTGAGAGGCCAAAGGAGCCAGCGTAACAGACGGGAGCCAGGAGCCAAGACAGGCCGAACATCACTGGAGCCATGAGGGGAGAGAGGAGGACCCGACACTAACTAACACTGGCAGCCTCACTCACCCCAGCTGCCAGGGACAACTTCCAGCAGTCCAGCAGAAGGCACAGCAGCAGTGGGGTGACTGCAGGCAATCAGCAGTGGAGGGGTGAGTTCATCCAATCACGAACTGGGCGCATCACCTAGCTGTCAAGCAGCCAAACACTTGTCGAAACCCACCACTTCCGGTGTCGACAAGATACAACAGTACCCACCCTCTCATATTTCAGGATGTGGTTGTGTACAAAATTAGCCAATCACATTTTAACCCAAACCAGGACTAGGCCCCCTACCTCCAAGGGTCTAATAAAAACTGCATGGTCTACCTCTAGGCTATGCAGACTCTTGGTTTTATGCAGAACCTTGTTTAAGTGTCAATGAATCAATACCATAGAGGAGCAGAGGGCAGTGTGCCCCAAACTAACCCACATCTGGTCTATCTGAAGAACACTCCAATCTCAATAATTGGTCCACCTCAACAAATTGATTGACCATGGCTAAAAAAAGAAGGCTCCTCGGTTCATTTATCAAGCTGGAATGGCAGTAAATAACCCCTTGAAGAACTCCTGTGCCTACCACTGATCATGGGCACCGATGCCACATCTAAACGACGGCTCTGGCACTGTGCAAGGTCTTTTCCAAGTTTATTTTGGAAGAGTGAAGGTAGTTTTAGTTTCTTCTGCACGTAACGGCTCCTTTCCTTTCTCCTCCGGTGTTTTTCACAGAACATCTGTGGGATGTCTATAGGGACCTTGAATGCTAACGGGCTTGTGATGGAGAAAAATATAGATATTTAAATATTAGCTGTATTATAGCTGTGAAAAGCCGGAGGCAGTGCATATTTTCTGATGATGACTGCCTCTCAAAATGGGATTTTAATGCTGTATTATGTAGACACAAAGGGAAAACATGGCCAGGCTTAGAGGCTGTTGGCAGTCAGTCCGCACACAGAGCAGAGAAAAACCTACTGATAGTGTAAGCACCTCTAGCCGTCAGCTCGTTCTCCACAATGAGCTTTAATTTAATCCAAGAGGTTGTCAGAGGGAGAAAAATCGTGTTAAATTGTTTCATCTCGAAGCAGCATCTTTTCATCAATATCTTCCATCGAGGCGGTGCACAGATGCAGCAGGATGGATTGGACCATGTGATACTGGATCTCATCAGCTTGTTTTTTTCATTAGTTCATAACCCCATTCAGTAATAAGTCACGCCAGTTGCAGGTTTTGTTGCACGGTTGCAATAAATTTTGCTTCATCTAGATGAAATACATTTTTCGGAAGATCCCTGAAATGGTCCTACATATACTGGAAAAAATATGTGTGCATCCAACGTACCATGGATGCAAACCGTGCGACTCCTGTGGGGCCCTTGAAGAGAGAGGACCCCAGTTCTGATTATATCCTCAGTAGATAAATACAATAACAGAACCAAGCACATAACATAAATACAGCCACAGGATCAAGCTTATAACATAAATATAGTAGCATTACAAAGAAAATTTGTTGTGGAGACACCAATGGGATAATAGTGGTGCCTCGGAACATCCGTGGGAAAGAGATAGAGCAAGGAGGAGGAGGATTCATGCAGCTTCATAAGATGTTGCCACATGGAGGAACAAGATCATCTGGCCTGGTTGACTTAAGGGAAGTGATTACCCCCAAGCCTTCATCTGCCTGGTAGTCTTCCTATAAGCTGGCACAAGAGTTACAAGTCGCTAAGGCCAGCAATGCAGTTCCAAAGAGGAACCGCATGGTTGGCAAACAAGGAGGTAAAGAATTGAGCCAAAGGTCATTTTAAAGGGCATGGAATGGGAAACAAACCCTAGGTTCTGGGTGGCAACACCGGACACCATTCAAAGACACCGGACAAGTTCAAAGAGAGGGGTGCTGCTATGAGGAGTCATAAAATTTGGCAAATTATTGTGATACATGTGCAGCAGTAAGTGATGTTTCTAAGATGCATCATACGTTCTGTCACATTTACGATACCATATTCACCATTTTTATAAATTTGTCGCAATTTGTGCCCTCGTCTCCACCTCTGAATAAATGCTCCAATACAACATTATTCATAAATTTTCCCCAAATGTCTGGTTACAATTTTCTTCCTCCATCTAAACACTTTTCAATGAGTCTGATTAATACGGTAATTCCATATAGAGGGGAGATATAACAGTGCTCAATCTACTGATGGGTTCATTATGCGAGGATTTATGCAGTATTCACAACTTATTCCTCAAATATATCACAAGCCTAAAAAATGGATGCATTAACCATCGGCCCTTTATCAGAGATGGTAACACAAGAGCTGCTGACTATATATCATTGCCCAAAGCAACTAATGTGTTTTGACTTAATAATAGAGATGCAAGAAAAATGATTTAAAAAATGCTCTACTAATTATTCTGCAGAATTCATGATGGCTTCCATGAGACTTCATCATTATTGAGATCCATCAATTTGAAAACTGTGGTGTATAAATATGAGAAAAGACACAATAAAAATGGGCCCCCTTCCCATCTCTGCATCCCATCGGAGAAGAGTTCATTGTAGCCTTCCTATTTTGCTATCTTAGTTGAGCCTTTATAGAGCAAGGACCCCTGCCAAATTCCATCTTAGGTAGGGATGAAGGACACCATAAGTCTGGTGCCATAGTGGCTGCTTATATGACCGCAGTCTACATTATTACCACAAGCCGTCATTGAGACATCAAGGACCAAGACTGCATCCATCTGCGAAGGGTCACACTTGACATTATCAAAATGATCACAGAGATAGGCATAAGAAATGACTAAGAGTATAGAGTAGAAATCTATGGATTGGGAAGGTCGTAATAAACTAAACTTCTCTTGGTGGTTCTTCAAGCTATCTTTACAGCCCAAGAGCAAGGGGCAACTAGACTTCAGAGGACTGCATTAAGAGTTGTCAAACCTCAAGGGTATCACTTCAGATTATTGTACAACTATTGTGCATCACCATATGAGTATGTCTCCACTGGAAATGGTAAGGATTGAGGAAATGGATGTAAGGTTACATTCGCACCTTGTTTGGGTACCCATCCTTGTTTCCCATCTGAGGGTTTCCAATTGTTTTCATATTTTTGTCTGGATATAATGCTGGGAAGGAACAGAAACATGCTGAAACAGAAGGCTTCCTTCTATGGGAAGCCTAGACTTGAACGCAGTGTGAATGTAGCCTAATTTGTTTAAAATATCATCATATACATTAAAATTCCATTACATAAGCAATTAATTAAAAACATGAAAGTACGCTGGCAGGATTATGGATGCTATTCAGTTTTGCAATTTTGCTATAATTATATATTGCTGTGCTGTGTTGCTTCTCTCTACCTGCCACGCGGGCAGCAGGGACGCCAACCTTCTACCAGCCAAATCCGACTTTTCTCTTGAATTAAAAGCTTTGCCATTTCAGCTCTGTTCCTTGCCCATACTTTTCAGGAAACGTTGATAGCTGTTACTGTAGGTAACTAACTAGTATGAAAGTTAGTATGTTTGCCTATCTGTCCATGGTGGTTTGATTATGCCCTTAAAGGTGCCCACACATGATTATTAGCTGTCAACCAAGCATGCATGTGCTCTGAATGAAGAAAGGAGAATAGGCTGCTGCCAGACATCTCCGGAAACAGCTTACTGTATCTTCTGTGAAAACAAAAGGATTGGACATGTGTAGTTTACGCTCAACATGCCCAACCATTCTTTCCTACCAACATTTTCTGTCAAGGAGAATCTGGACAATCCCATACACATAAGACCGTCAACTGGTCTTGACCAGGTTTGGGTACTTTTACTCTCTATTGTACAGCGTGCATTTCGACTATTATTTCTTGGCATTTTCTGGGAGCATGAGGGTTGTGAACTTGGTGGCCTTCATTGCTGAAGGTTGATTGTCAAGCCAATCAGGAGATTGTAATAGGGTATCTTATTGATATACCAATATGGATACAGTTTAAGGGTAATCAAATAGACTCATTGTAAAAATAAACAAGCCTATAGAAGAAGTGGTTGGAATCAAATTATATTTTCTCTGTGTGATTGTAACGTTGATATAAATAAGTGATTACAATATCAGAGCAAAAGAACAATTTATTGCAGAAAACTACACACTTGAAGGGAGGCTCTAATACCCTGGCGTACCACCTCTAGCTTGGATACAAGCGGGCATGGAGGCTCTAGTACTCTGTTGTACATCATCTAGCTTGGATACAAGATGTGATATGGGCAGGCATAGAACATGTAGTACCCTGTTGTACCACCCTTTAGCTTGGATACAAGATCTGATATGGGCGGGCACAAAGGGTTCTAAGAGTGTGGTCCAAGTTCAATGCATGTGGCTCAGCGGTTAGCACTTTCGCTTTGTAGTGCTGAGGTCCTAGGTTCAAATCCAAGTAAGAACAGCATCTGCATGGACTTTGTGAAACTCCATACAAATACTGTCAGGTTTGAACCTAGGGCATCCATGCTGCAGGCAACACTACTAACCACCATGCTGTTTCTTCTTTCTTTTGTTCCTCCAGAGGTGAAGACCAATAAGAAACAAAAACACAGGGAGAACATGTAAACTCCATGCAGGAAGAGGAAGACAGAAGAAGCAGCAGCATAATGGCTGAATGGCTAAGACATTGCTATTCATGAATGAATAGCTAAGAGCTATCTGCCATTGGCTAAGCGCTCAGCCAATAGCTAAGCAGTAGCTGCTATTGGCTGAGCCCTCAGCCAATCTGCACAGCCCTTTCAGGAGGCGGGAATTTTTAAATCCCCGTCTGCTGAAAGAGCTCAGTAGCAGTGCCGGGGAGCCAGCCGGAGGACGCGGCAGACAGCAGGAGAGGTAAGTAACTTTTTTATTATTTTTTTAACCACTTTTTTCTGATTATCGGGGAAGGGCTTATATTTCAAGCCCTTCTCCGATAATCATTCTGCAGGGCTTGTCAGAAACCACTGCTTTCAATGGGATCGGCAGCAGTGCCGATCCCATTGAAAGCAATGGGATAGCATGCCGCTGACTTCTGCCACAGCTGTGACAGCTGTCACAGCTGTGGCAGAAGTCAGCGACATTCTCCATATCTTTTCAATGGCGCTAGCGCTGCTGCCGCTGGCCCCATTGAACAGACTGGCGATGTCGCAGCGATATCCCAGCGATTTTGGGATATCTGCCTGCGTTTTTCTCGCACTGCGATGCGAGACTTTAACTTTAGAATCGCATCGCAGTGGAAAAAAAAACACCAGTGGGTGGGAGCCCTTAGACAGTGTTCATTAATAGTTTTAGGAGTTTTGAAAAGTTCTCTAATGTGTAGCTGGTATATATGTTTTTCCTGCTTTGCTTAATACTCCTCATTTTAAGGATAAGCATTGTGGTACATTAGTCGATTACAGATTTATCTATTCAATTAATATTAAATATTAAAGAAAGGTTTAAATGCATATCAACATCATAGAAGAGTCCCCACTCAGGACCCCACCCCAAATAGCTACAAAAAAAGCAGTGAAGTGTGGGATATCAATGTTATACATCAGATTCTCTGTGCAAAGATAAACCCACATGGTAGATCTAGACTGAAGAAAGCCCCCAACCAGTTTTCCCGATGAAGGTTCTTTCACTTTAGTGGGTCCCTTCAACTCCATGGCCCTTAGCAACTGCTATGGCTGCAGTTATATTCAAGGCAAGAAGTGATAATCCACAGCCATCCAAAGGCTGCATGTTTGCTCTCTGGTACTATCTTGGAGCATAACACACATGAGAGGGACAGATTGACCTCGAGTCGAGCATATTCACTCCTCTCTGCTTCTTTGTACGGCTTGAGGAAAATGACATTGGGATGATTGCAGGTGCATTTTAAGCTTGTTTAATCACTCAGCAAAGCCTAAAACCTAAAAGGTGCAACCTGCTCCATAATATTACACAACTTGTTCCAAAACGGAAGATAATCCTGAAATGACTCTTCTGTGTAAAGCCAATGTGAACATCTCGACAGAACCTCGGAGCACGTGCCACCTCATTATCTTACATTTTTCTTTCATTTTAATTCTTTCGCTGGATTTTGCCATTTCCATGACAACTCTTGTCTTAATTAATGTGTTTGATTGCGTCGGCTTCTCGGGAAGTCGACTATAAAAGAAGCCATCTATTTTAAAAGTTAATCAGCAAAAGAACATGGAAATGTTGGAAAATAAAAGCAGAGATTTTAGATGATGTGAATGTGGATACTGCAAACAAACAAGGACAATTATGGATTATGCAACGTAGACGACAGCCATTCTAAATCCGCTTATTCTTATGGAGCAGGAAACGGAGAATTCATTGATTCGTTGGTCAAAGTAAAAGTTGGCTTTTCTTACTCATTAAATATTCCTCCTCTTAAAGACTATCCCTAAGGATAAGGACTTATTCAATTGCGCTTTTCCATTAGTTAACATAAAACCATATTTTCTAGATGTCCCAACTTTGAATTAGAAGGGTTTTACCACAAGAGACTTTTATGGTTTTGCACCCATTACAAGAACAGAATGCACTTAATGAAAGTCAATGGGAGAGAGGAAACAGCCTAGCTAGAGTCCGACCAGGCACAATAGTTGCAGAAATCCCTACTTACAGCCCGCCCAACCAGACACAATGGCCTATATTTACTTAGACTGAAAATTTGTCATGTCAAATTGGAAGAGGAAGTTGGATATGTGCCAAATTTATTAAAAATTTTCAACAGATTGCATTCCAGAATGAACCATTTTAAGGATTATGTCACACAAAAACCATGCTGATATGTAGATTTACCACAAATCGGCATGTACCTCAGGTCGATTGTCAATACTAGTGTTGAGAGAACTGAACTAGTAGAACACTGTTTTCAACTTCTCTAAACGTTTGGTTTGGCACTAACCCGAACCTAGCTTATAGCAAAGTTCTACTGAAAACAATGTTCTTCTACTGGTTAGGTTTGCTGCAACACTGAATAAGAGCCAAAAAGCCCCTGTATAATGTTCTTAGTATGTTATACATGGCTTTTATGGCTGTTTGACAGTATTATACACCAGTTTTAGTGATTTAGGTGAACTTCTGGTTTCGGTTCAAACTACTTTGGACCAAACTAAACTTTTTTGCAAAAGTAAGGCGTGCTAGCCAAACTGAACTTTTCAAGTTCACTCATCGGTATTCAATTACTACAAAGTTTAACTGCCGAAACTACTATATGCCTGCAAAACTTTACAGCCATTAAAAAATGCAAAACTCTGCCGTTTTTGGCTACATTGTGATCATTACATGCACTATCACTGTTTATAGGATATGCCATAAATGCCACCTCTGGAATGGTCAGCTATTTGGTGAACAGGAGTCCACCAACTCCCACCTGCTACAGTCTCCATATACTTCAGGGCTGCAGGCAATACAGCCACCTTTCCATTGAAGTGTATACAAAATGCAGCAATCAAAATCAGGTAATATTTGCATGAAGCTTTATGGGTGAGCCCTAGGCACCCCAGACCGACTCTAACAGTGGTACCCAACATACCCCACTGACTCACTGTGGAGTCCGTTGGAGCTCCATTGTGGTGTCTCTCTTTTTGACGCAACAATAGTCCAAACAGAAAATAGAAGTATGAATAGAGTCTAAATGGTAGCAGATTATGTGTTGGTAGGAGGTCACCCTGGAAACCTCACTCCCCATTTTAGATTCCATTCACATCCACACTTCCCCGCAGCAGAGAACACCGATGTTTAACTGTAAATGGTGATTTGAAGAAAGTCTCCGAGACGGACAGGATGGTGTTTATCGGGTGCAACCTCATACACAAATATGTGATCATGATTACAGGCTTGTAAACAAAGACAGTTTAACTCCGCTGCAGACTGCAAAGTAGTATTTACCCTCTTAGCCCTGAACACACCATATGGAACGCAATGTTTAATCTTGCATCAACTCTGAGGTTAGAGCAGGAAAGGAGGTGTGCCGAGAGCTACAGTCACTGCAACTCTGCAAACCCTTTCCTTCTGTAGCACCTGATATGAACTACAGTGGTGGAGACTGTTAATAACAGGATACCTATTGGATGGTACTTGAAGAGTGTTAGTGCATTCAACAGAAAAAGAATCCTTAGATCTCTTATAATTTGGCACATAAAGGCAATGTCTCGTGACGTCAATCCCTTTTTAAAAAAGTTGCTTATTCAGCACAGATGAATTGTACATTAGATGCAGGCTATTTAACTGAATGGTTGTCCATGTAATGCACAGACATGCCGGGTCTGCCACACACTTCCCCTTACTATTACTGTGCTTCCTCGAAAGTAAGACCTATCTTAAAAATAAGTCTTAGCTACACTACATAAAAAAAAGCAATACCTAACTAGCAGGCGTTGTCAGGGTCCCACCCGCTGGTCTTCACAGTTCTGTCAGGCTTCCTTGCAGTTCTAAGCACCGACAGAGGATCGCTTGCTGGTAACGGGGTTTGCAATGGATTTCTCTGATTGGTTCTAGAGCACCACAGCTCAGCCAATCACTGTGACACTTGATGAACCAATCACAGCCATCGCATCGAATATCTGTGATTGGTTCATGAGCGTAGCAGTGATTGGCTGAACCATGGTGCTCGAAAACCATTCAGAGCAATCACTTGCGGTAGGCGGGGTTTACAAACCCCATTACAAGCAAACGATGTTCTGTGTGGCGCTTAGAACTGCAAGGAAGCCTGCCGGAACTGCGGGAATCTGTAGGAGGGACCCGGACGGAGCCTGCTAGGTAAGTATGATAAGACAATCCCCAAAAATAAGACCCTGTGCCTCTTTTAGGGCAAAACTTAATATAAGATAGTGTCTTATTTTCAGTTGAAACACAGTAGGAGCAGTCAGGCCACTCTGTCCAGCAGCACAATAGATGTGAGTAAGCCTTGCTCCCTTTGGTGTGAGACCAGGCCAGGATGGGGATGGGAAAGAGAGAGCCGACAGGTGGTGTGGAACCCTTGGTGGGCATTCCCACTCCACTCCCCGTGCAGCAGCAATTAGCGGGGAATGGGGCGAGCGCCTAATGGGGAGAAGGCTCTGCCTCCTGGCTAATGCAGCATTGACACAAATGGTGCATCACTGCCACCCCACCACCCCTTCCCGAAGACTGCCCCATGACAGGGACAATGTAAGGGGCTAAGCCCCAGCTAATGTTAAGGAGTACAGGAAAGACTCTCATTAATTTCAGTAAAGTTTGTTTTTTTTTTAAAGTGCTGCCTCTGCCTTCCTCTGTCACCACTATGGCATACATACTACCATCAGTTTCACCTCAACTTTATGGACTGGAGTTGTCATCTTCCGAAATCCCTTGCATCTCTTGACATATTCATGGCTTGGCTAGAGGGATGCGAAGCGGCACATGCAAAGTGAGTGATGGCCCATCAAATAAAAGTGAAAGTTTGCCTATTTAATGCAGTGCTACACTGTCCTTCAGTACTAGTTAAAGACTTTTTCACCCAAATTTGCTTTGTGCACACCCATGAACCCTAATTTGTGATTCCCATTGACTATTCTTTTGCATTCTCTATGTAGCGTTGAAGGAGCAGGCCCCAGCCTAGGTGGGGGTAGAGTAGTTCACTTGTCACAGTGGCTCTACCATCTTTTCCCCGGAAGGGTAACCAGGAACATGTCCAAGGGGAGCAGGCAGTCCATATTAAATAGGAAACCCACAAGTAGATAACCTTGGCTCTTCTTTGTCACTTGTGACATCATCGTTCCTTCCTCCATCGTGATCTCTCCGGAGAACAAATAAAGTCCACACACGGGGTAGAATTCAAAGGTCAAACCGGGAACGGTCGGTAAAGCTGTTTACTGAGAAACTTGAAATAACAATCGCAACAGTCCTCTTTACATCCACTGGCACATTAGTGAGGGTTCAGAACATGTGAAGTGACAGTGAGGAAACATGGGAGAAACAGGATGACTTACACAGGTCTAGTTATCTGTGGTTTCCTGGTCCTGGACACCAACTCTTGAGAAACTCGACCAACACTCAACCGGTCCACTCTCACAGAACTTGAGACACTCTTTACCTCACATTGCAGGGCTGGAAAAACTCCACATAACAAGGGAAAGTAGAAGAAGGGGTTAGTGGCATTAGAGGGGTATCCTCTTAGCCTCTTCCATCTCTTCTCGTACTCAGATTAAAGGAGTACTGGCCAGGCTCTGTTTCTCCAGAAAGACAACCACACAGCTGGCAGAAAAGACTAGAAGATCAGAAGACCTCACACAAGCATCTTGAACCCACATATATAAAACGAGGTCACATGACATACAAATAAATATTTTCCCAGACATAACCCATTTAGTGCTGCAAAGGGGCAATATGCATGATATTTATACACATTGAAGACAGTGGAAAAACACAGAAACACAAGACTACGTAGACCATCCAGAAACTTCCAGAACACATGTGCTCATTAACTTCTGCACACTACAGCTACAGTACCACATTCTGTGTGATTACTGTCATTTGACCCTTGGCTAATTTTACTGTGATCTTCTTTCTACCCTCCCGGTACATTTCTAGTAACTTTCTGTCTTGTAATTGCAAACACAGTAGCAACTGCATCCCCTATATTCTGTTGCGTGTGGTTCCTGCTAGACATTATCCAGGACCAGCAAGGAGCATCAAACTCATCTGACCAGACAAGTACATACATTGACCCTAATCAACCCTGGGGTAAAAGTATGCTATAGGTGAATTGTGCCATAGGGTTGATTCTTTTCCTCTGTATTGCAGGGACTTGAGTGCTACAAGACTGAAGTCTCCCAAAGAGGAAAGGAGATTCTGGAGAAACACCCTTGATATCATCATGAGGACTCAAATGATGTCAGGACATACTCAATCTCAATGTCACAAATACATCTCCACAGAGGCGTACCTTGAAGCTGCTGGGCCTCAGTGCAAAATCTGGAACTGGGTCCTCAACCATAAAGCTTCATTGATAGTAATGGCTTGCAATATGGGGAAGATAGACTTTATGGGCCCCCTAGGGCTCCTGGGCCCAGGTGTGACCTCACCCCCTTCACCACCTATACGTATGCCCATGCATCTCCATCACACTACTGCGCAGGTGCTAGACTTTGCTCAATGCACCGACCCTCTAATTGAACCTTTTCCTCTTATTCTCCATTGACGGTGGGTAAGTGAGTTATGATGTGGAAAAACTGACAGGAAGAGCAATTGAAACTGACATATTTCATAAAAGCAAAGCCGGCATTGGTAATTAACAGGGACGGTAATTATTCATTCACCTCACCTCGCATCTGATTGATGTCTTCAAATAAAGACTTTTCGTGTATATGTTTTTCTTTCTGCCTCCTAATTGGAGGGTAATTATAGTCAGCACTAAAAAATAAAAGCCTTTAGGAAATCCTGAGTGTCAACGTATAAATATATAGATTTTTCTTCTTTTAGAAGAAACAATGGTTGATTCATTAGACAAGAGATAAAATGTATAACGCTGCATGAAAACTCGTGCCGATGAGCAAATGTAGTATGTAAATTGTATTGCCCCCTAAGGATACATTCACATGGCGGATTTATATTGGGGCAATATCTGCTGTGTATTTTCAGCAAAATCCATGGCAGAAATCTAAGACCGAGCCTCGGATGTTTCCATGGAGTTGCGGCTTGCACTGCCAATGATCCACACCCAGATTAGCCCCATTGAATGACACTAAGCCACATGTGGCTACCCAACTCAGAATGTGGGTCAATAACAAACATATTACTCATTTTTTATCGCAATATGGATTTCAAATCCATGCATAGAAAAATCGGTGCTGTATGGAAACAAGGACACGCTGAAAACACTTGGACGCCATGTCAGAACTTGGGTCAAATTTCCGTTGTGTAACTTACCATTAAAAGTGTTGTACCAGGATCACAAGTCATCGCCTTTTCACAGGATATGGACCAACTTGCTGATCAGTGGGGTTCTCATTGTTGAG
Source organism: Eleutherodactylus coqui (assembly GCF_035609145.1). NCBI lineage: Eukaryota > Metazoa > Chordata > Amphibia > Anura > Eleutherodactylidae > Eleutherodactylus > Eleutherodactylus coqui. The sequence continues at coordinate 44,064,748 of NC_089840.1, forward strand.
GCCCCACTGATCTTGTGAACATGGTCCTCTGCCTGTCACTTTGGTGGCCATAGTGACATTAGAATGAAGGGAGCATGCACGGTCGTGCTCAATTAATTTCAATGGAGCTGATGGTATTGCCCAAGCGCTTGCCGCTTGGCTATCTCGGCAGTCCCATTGAAAGTGAATGGAGCATTAGTGAGTTTGTGCAACCAACATTCCATTCAGTCTCCTTCTCACTACGGTGGGTGCAGTAAGCCCATAAAGAGGAGCATGTGGGACACAGGACCCTTGTTCTCTGAATCGGTGGGAGTCTCAGCAGTGAGACCCCAACTAATCAGCAAGTTATCCCATAACTTGTGGATAGGGGATAAATTGTGGTCTTGGTATAAGCCCTTCGAAGGCTTGTGTCCCTGCCTGTGTTAATAATAGGTTCTTCTTTGATGCCCACTCCCTTTAAGAAGTGACATGTCTCTTTTTTTTCATGACCTGAATTTAAAATCCACTTGCCGGAAAATCTGCACCATATAAACTACAGATCCCCTAATCAGTTTCTAATGAATGGGACATGGATTTGACTTGGACGTGAAGAAGGAGCGACATAGAATTTGCTCCCAAAAGCTCATCAATGTCTGCCGATGGCACAAGGCTTTAGACTCAGGTATATTCTAGAATTCCATACATTATATATTGTTCAAGGGCTTAATAACCATAGAGGCAGACCATGGGGCTACTATGGGGCCCTTGGAAAGAGGAAATCCCAAACCAGGTTGGCTATATTGGCAGTATAGATTATGGTGGGCTTTTGTGCCTTTATGTTGGGTGCTGAAGGGGGTACCAAAAATATGTGGGATAGAGTATTTAAATACAAAGCTATTTAGCCAGTGAAATTAAAGGTGTTGGGCCACGACCCCATTCAGAATGCAGGTCCCAAAGCGAACAGCTGATTGACCCAAGTCCCGCTCTTGACACCCTTGTCAATCAACTTATTTTGCCACAGGCAGCCGCAGACATACGGTAAATCGAGAATTACAGTCATTCACATCCTGTAATTACAGTGAATTCGTCCTATAATACCAGGGCACCAAAAAGTTGACCAGAATGGAAGCCACTCTTTCTGGGTGTCACTCCGTTGTAAGTCAAAGAGGGGGTTCCCACTCTATAGCACATATGAGCAGGGGATGCCATCTTGGCACAAGTCATCACGATCACAGGCTATCACTCTTGGCTGAGCATGATTGCCTTTCAAGTATAGGGTCTTAGCGGTGGGTCCGTAGGTGACTATAGAGATCTATTTTTGACCTGCAGGTTCTTTTGCATTGGGGACATCGGTTTCCAAGTAGAAGACAGTCCCAACAAGGGTTGGCATGACGTTCTTTCCTCTAAATACGTTTCTCCCTTTCGCCATCCATTCGTGCCTCTTCAAAATTCACAGTGCTGTTGGTAACGACTGACCCATCTGATTGAGCGCTCAAGGGCCAGGGCTTCCCGGTTCTCAATGTCTATGCCACAGTTTTTAAGGTTAGCTTTAAGCCCATCTTTAAACCACCAACAATCCATTTGTACAAGTAATTGAAAACCTGCAGCTCAAGGCTGTACTACATCTTAGAGCCTGTGCAATGGTCCCCTCTCCAAATCTTCCATAAACAATGGTGTTAACCAAAGGGTCATAAAACGAAGATGGAGTAAAAGTGCGACGTTTCCTCCAGAACACGTTATTGCTTCTGACTTTTTAGTTTCTGTGTGTCTACTAACTGATTTGGTTAGGCAATAGGCATACTTGGTCCTCAGTGATTTTTCAAGCTGTATCTTGTTTACTGGTAGGCAAAAAATCCATAGTTTCAAGCACTGTGTGATTTAATTAGTCAGGGCCTCATACCCCGATCAATGTTCATCCACAATAGGACAGTGGTGCATAACTATCTGATTGAAATATATGACGATATTTCATATGGCTTAAATGGTTCTGAAACATTCTGGAGTCTCTCCTAGTAATCAGATATAAAGCTTCCCCTCGGCTGGTGCCTGTACTGTACTCAGTTCAATGAGATGATATCAGATTTGATTTACTGTTAGATATTGATGCTGTGACAGCTATAGCTACGGGATGACAACATATCTATCAGGAAGATTGTATGTATTACTGCACACGGAGTATTACTTGTACAATATCCTCTATGGAGGAATAGAACTACGATAAGGTCTCATGCAAACGGACGTGTGCAGCATTGTACATCTGTAGGCACGGTAGGATGCACTATATTCTCCCATAGAGGAAGTTCTTCTGGATGAGAGTAGACATTATCATGCACAAGGAAGACATTCTCAAGATGTTTCTTGCCCTCATATTAAAAGTACAGCAAGGTACCTGGTGTGGAAATGTTTTGGAAGAAGAGAGCAGGAAAACCCACACCCAAACACAGCTCAGTGAATAAAGACTGTACCAGAACCAAGCTCATAACATAAATACAGCACCGGAACCAACCTTAGTACATAAACACTGCACCAGAACAAAGCTTCTAACATAAATACAGCCCTAGAACCAAGCTCATAACATAAACACAAACCAAATCATACGAACTTGTAGGCTGTAGAAGTTGGCATCCCAAATGGTCCCATAAATGTTCTATTGGCAATAAATTCAGCTACCAGGTAAGCCATGAAAGTGTGACAATGTTGTGGGGGCTCCTGTGAGTCCCTTGTGTGTGCGGCCGAGCATTATCCTGCTGGAAGCCGCCATGAGAGGAACACATGTGGCTGCAGGATGTCCTGAGCTGTCATTGTCCCTCGTACCACTACTAGAGGTGACCGACTGTCCTATGCGATGGCCCCCAGACCATCGTACAAGCAGTGGGGGCAGTGTGCTACTCCACAGCAAAGGCCATTTGTCAGTGCCCGAACTAAACCTGGATTTGTTGCTGAAGGCAACCTAATTCCACTTCACAGCAGTCTAATTTAATTGTTCACAACACCACTGCAAACAGAGGTGACGGCGGATGCCAAAGGCCGTACATGTAATGGGCGATGTGAGGCCAAATGTCCTTCAGCCAAGCACTTGGAAATGGCTCCAACTGACACAGGGGTATAACGATGGTGCCACCTGTCTCCGGATGGCGAGCAACGAAACAGTTGGAGCTTTTTTGTGCTTGTTGGTCGATCAGATGATCCTCTCTGCTTGTGGTCTGTCGAGAACGTCTCTATGTGCGCATCCTCATGCATTCACTGGTCCCAACACCTTCTAACAGCCCGGTCAGAACAGCCCAGATGGCGGGCAATTTGTTGATTCACCCAAATAGATCCATGTGTAGGAGTCCTAACTCTAATGTAACTGCATGCCGCGTTTTGCAGCAAAATAACAACTAGGTGCTTGATTTTTTTGACAAAGATTGTATTTTATTGTGAGTTTTTGTCACTAGTATTATGTCCTCAGAATTGGCACGGTACGGTTATTAGGATACATCTGCAATATTACCAGTATATATGGTCGCAACTCAGCATGCCACACAAGAGGTCATGAGCCACATGTTGTTCCCAAGCCATAGAGAGAGCAAAATAGAGAACAGCAGTCGGCACTAAGTGTCCTAAAATAATGTATGATCGGACTACCGATAAAACAAGCATGCTTTCGATGAAAGAAATAGAAAGCACTGCACTCACCTAGAAGGGTTGAAAATGGCAAATTCTTTATTCCACATTAGACATACATCAGAGAGGGAATGGTGGGTGCAATAGATGACAACTGCCACTTTGTGTAGCTAGATGCTTCTTCGAAAGATGCTTCTGCGAAACGGCTGTTGCCATCTAGTGCACTCGTTCACCCCCCGTCCCTGATTGTTCGTCCAGCATGGAATGAAGGCTTTGCTGCTACAACAGAGATAATAACATTAAAGCTGGCCATATAATTTACATGGTTGTCAGTCATATGTTTGTATGGTTGACAACTGTTTATCCCGAACCCCCATGCACATGTACATTCGGCTTGTGTCCTCAGTGGGGAGAGGGGAGTAAGCTGCTGCCAGACACCCATGACATCTGCTTGTTCACCATGAGAACAAAAGCATTGGACATTTTGAACTTTAACATGCCCCAGACATGTCAGCTCACCCACTTGTACTGGAGATCATTCTGCTTTCAGACATCCTCACCCAGTCAGCCTTCGAAATATATATAGCTTTCACTCTGTTGCCGGGAAGGAAAACAAAAACAAGGTGCAAGCGCGGCAAAACAATACAAAAAAACCCCAAAATTGGTCTTTATCTTTTGCATTAATCGAATAAATGTTGGTATATATATATATATATATATATATATATATATATATATTTACCCTCCTGACTTCTATCTCCTGTGCAGCCCTGGGCACCACTGCACTGGGTCCTGACGCCATCTAGCATTAGGATATAGTATGTGGAGCTGCAGATAACGTCCTGATACTGGATAGTGATAGGACCCCATGAAGCGGCATCCAGAGCTGAAGAAGAGCCATGAGGATAAATATATGCAGTAGTCTGAAGACTGAAGATCAATTTTTGTCTGGTCTGGGGTCTGACTATATTTAGGGGTGTGGTATGGGGTCTAACTATATTTAGGGGTCTTGTTCAGGGCCTGAATATATTTAATGGGTCTGGTGTGAGGACTGCATTAAGTTAGGGACCGGTGGTCCAATATAAATGTAAGGGGTCTGTTCTTGGGTCTGAAATTAAAGAGGTTATCCAGGGAGGCTAAATGCTTACACAAACCCGTGGTTTTGGGATCTTGACTCTTAGGCTGGTTCTGGCATTGGGTCACATGGTACGGCCCCTCACTCTGTGCCCATGACGTCATCAAGGCGGCTGGTGTTCAATTCATTTTAGTAACAGTCAGTTTCTTGCTCTGTCACAGCCTATACACAGCAACAAAGGGTCTGGCTTAGTTATTAAAATAACCAGAACAGCCACGCTCCTTGATGATGTGATGGGCACCAAGAGAAGGACCATACCACATGGCCTGCTGACACAACTGTAACATAAGTATTTAGTCTCCCTAGACCGCCTCTTTACTTTAAGGATGTTTAAATATATTCAGTGGGTGTGGGATCTGATATCAATTTAGGGGGTCTGAATATATTCAGCCCTATGCTTTTACATGAACCATGCCACTTGGAAGACCACTCACATTTTACCATGACCTTCTGACTTAGTATCATCCTGTGAAAGCTCCCCCACATTGACATCTCCGATGCCCGATCCTCATTTTCCCTGACAAGTTGGGATAGCACCATACGCATTAAATGGTCAATCCATCTAATGCGTATGAACACCTTTAGAGCAGTCATGGAGAGGCCCCTTAAAGCCATACCCTCAGGCAAAGTGACTACCTTGCAGGTTTTGGCCGTTGGCTGTCCTTCCCGCACTTCACAAAAGCATTGAGAAAATGAGAGGAGTGACCACGAGACTGTCCCTTACATCCTTTGTGATTGGTAACGGCTCTTCATGCCATCATTATCCCTGGAAAGAAAGCTGCACCCTACTTGACTTCCTAGGTGGCACCAGACATGTGGGCTACATGTGCCCCCCCATACCTTCAGTGAGGCATCACTTGAGAAGGACACTTGTACCCCACCCTATAGCTATTGCATAGGCCAAAAAGTAGTGAGCTGCTCTTTAACTACCTATGAAGTAACACAGCCATTGATTATATGTTCTCAGCGTCTCCACAGATTGTGCCAGCCGAATGTCTACCCTTTAAGTCATGGTTTTCCTGCATAAACAAATTATTCTCTATATTATGCACTGCTCAGCAATTTCACTGTTGGCTTTCCCTGTTCTCCCTACCTCCCCAGGGTCTGGTTTTTGGCGAGCATCAGTCCAACTTTATGATTATAATTTTTTCTTCCCACCAGCGCTCCCCATTGCTTGCTTGACTTCCCGCTGTCAGGGCACTATATAAAGACGCATTGATTTTCTTTCTGTGTCACGCTCCAGTCCCTGGCAAGGCTGTTGAGTTATTGTATATAAAACCGCTCTGGCCAAGTCAGGATTCATTTAAAGCCCTAACGCATCACACGCAGCTGAATAGAGGAGGACATTTTGGGTCTCTCGTCACTTGGATCTTGTTCACCAACTGCTGAGTCAATGGGAAAATGAAAAACTTGACATCAAGACGTATTTCCTACAAATTTAGCCAAAGTAAATGTATTTTCAATGTTCGGTGTGTTTTTCGCTACGGTGTTTCTATTAACTCTGCGGGGCTGGGGGGCAGTTAGGGTATTGATCCAACAGTGGAGAAAACTAGCAGTGCTGGGTATGAGCTCCGAACAAAGAAGCTGCCTGTAATCTCATGATATCGTATAATAATAAAGTAGCAAAGTACAATTGGTCAATGGAATAAAGATGAGTTGGTCATCTGGTCTAGTGTTGTATGCCTTCGAGCTACGTGCTGTCCGTGAATTCAGTATGGCCCCATGATGGCCTATGAGGCCATTCAGATGGTTGCTACATATCTTATGCTCATCCACACTCATGGATGAGAATAGGACATGCAATAGACTGGGTCCCTGAAGATCAGACAGCATGTGGTCAGGCAGAGGCGTAACTTGAAGCTCCTGGGCCCCCATGCAAAATCTGTAATGGGGCCCCCAAATATAATGCTTTATTCATAGTACTGTGCTCCCTATATGGGTAAGAGAGGACTTGTGGGCCCCTCAAGGCTCCTGGGCCCAGGTGCAACCGCATCCCCTGCATCCTCTATAGTTACGCCAGTGTGGTCAGGTGTCCGTGTGCTGTCCAATGCGAGTTTTGCCTGAGCTTTTTAACCCTTTCCAATCCACTGTCTGACGTCCTAAGACATTATGATTTAAGGCTATACAGCTCCGATGTTGGAAGACGTCCGTCGGGGTTCTCTTACTGTATATTGCCAGCCTCTCTGCTGTTGGAGCTTATCCAACGTGTCACCTCATGCACTGCTGGCTTTAGCCAGCAGATAGCGCCGTTGTATAATGGCAGAAAAAGAGTACGCCCCCTAGGAAAACCAGGATACCAATTGGATTGGAAAGGGTTAAGGGTCATTAACATGGGACTATTATCACGCATAATTTGCTCAAATGGCACCATCTTGATTTTTTAGATTTCTCGCTCTGTGCTCTGTTAGCAATCCAATGATAGATCAGCACAGCATCAAATGACCAGCTAGAGATAGAACTATCTCTGGCTGTTGGGAGGCCACTGTAAGTATCATTACCCTTGATATTCTCCTAATAAGCTAAATACCATCAGTACACAGTCAGAGGAATTAACTGTGATCTTCATTATACCTGTGTGGTAGGATCCTCTAATCATCAGCAGTAACCTATGTGGTACAGTCCAGGCTGTTTCATCATATAGGAAAGCCTGGTGACGGAAATAGTGCCTTTTTGAGAGGGCACACTGCCAAGTAAATCCCAGGTGGTCACAATGAGATCCAACATGACGGAAATGAAAGGAAATCCAGGAGGTTTCAGATAGAAAGTAATAACTAAACAAGCCAATTTATATATAGTAGGGACTAGTTACATAACAAATGTTAAAAATATTTCAGCGGAATGGGCCCTTTAAGGCTCAGTGCCCATGGTTATGCTATACAAGCAAAGATTTACTCAAAAATGCACAAAACCTCCCTCCACCAAAAAAAAAAAAAGAACAAAAAAAAGTTTTTGACTTATTCAACTTTTCTATAAAGGAATTTAAATCTTTGAAATTCTTCATACAAAGGGCGAGAAAAGGGAATGAAGCCTTATCAGGTCCCAGAGTAGAGCTTAAAACAGTTTTGAGCATTCAACATGCGAGCGAGAGTCGGATCTAATGTGGTTATCTAGACACAAGCTCATGTGAAAAAGTCTTAAAGGGTCTATCCCACTTGATTTGCTCTAGTTATTCTGGATTTCTCTTCCACATCTTCCTTATCTCTTCCCAGTTCCCTATTCTTGCTCATTTTCTTTCTATCCATTGACCCTACAAACAAGGTTGAGTCTTGGTCTTACGCAATCATCTTTTGATCAGTTTTCACAGTGTTGGGTTGTTTGCCCTTTTCCCAACCTCTGAGCTGGATGACCATTATATAATTTTTTTGATTGACTAATCACCAAGGATCGGTCCGGCTTAGGTGGTCTTCCAAAAGTATATGTTTCTACTATGGTCATTAATGTTGATACATTCACGAAAATCAACCCAAATGATGTAGCTATATAATGAGCAAAGTACAAGGTGCACCCAGGCCCTAGCACCTCAGAGTGCCTTGCGGTCATTCTACTACACGACAGCAGGGCCGCGCTAAAGAGGTTTCCTTCCTTCCCTTTCCTCTTGGCTTGAGATATCCCAGGATGAGTGGTGCATAATCCCGCATGGAGATCTCTATCCTATATGTTTATATAAGTGGTTATCCAATGCTTTTGTTGTGAATTTCTGACAGTCTTAGCATATTTTTTGGAATCAAAAACAAAACTTGAAGCTCTTGAGTTATAATGAATATTTTGCAACTGGGTCTGATGCATTGTTTATAATACCAGTATTATATTTCCCTCTTACCTGATGGGAGGGCGGATTGTATTGGGCTTCTTAAAGTACAAAGGACCAGTAATGTCACTGGGGAAGGGCAGGCGGGGCATGTGCCCCGGGTGTTATTAGAAAGGAAGGCAGATAGGCATGTACACAAAAGAAAGGAGAGAACACTGTTCAAAATAGCTGCTTTAGCTTATCGTCAGATGAGCTGTATGTCAGGCTCCAGTGTCTGCATCAGCCATCAGCTGATTGAGTGCTACTTCGGGATTGTGTTCAATATGCTTTCCAATGCATTGTGCTACATTTGACTGGTGGGGCTAGAGAAGGGGGGGACTTAAAAGTGCAGGAAAACATAGCTATACCTGTGCAAAGCTCCAGTGGCATCTACAACATTTGTACCAAGTACTGTTAAAGGGATTACAAAAATATCGCTGCCTTCATCCATAAAAATTGCTACACCCCTCTATAGGTTGTGTCTGGTATTGCAATACAGTTACATTGCATTAAATTTGGCCGAGTTGCAATATCGCTCCCATGCTGTGGACAGGTGCGATTCTGGTTTTGGAAAGGAGCAGGCATGTTTTTCTCATTTTGTGCAACCTTTTAAAGTCCTTGTCTGGCACAGATGTTGCATGAGGGCCTCAGGAGCTTTAATCTATGGTTAATCCCACTGTGACTGGTCTACCATCACTGGGTATTACACTGCAACCAGTCAAACACAACTGCTGAGCTGGCCTCATGTGGGAAGATTCTGTTCTGTGAATGGAGAAGAAACAGCAACGACAGCCATGATAACTTTAATGAGGAGATTTTGGCAAGCGAACGGGTCCTGGGGTGGTCTGGAATTAGACGTCTTGTAACTGGGAAACCGAGACACAGAATCTACCTCTAAACTATTCTCCCCGCAGCTGCTGCCGCTCGGAGATACACAATGTACAACGCTGTCAACCTCAATGTCCTGTGATTGAGGCAGAAATTGCACTGTAATTTTCAAGCAGAGATACTTCCAGCAAAACTCAAAAAGGAAAATGAGAGCGAGAAGAGAGAGCGAGAGACTCGTAACACATTTTGTCAGACATCTGGATGATCAAAAGGTTGCACGAGATTGTCCGGTCTATGTAGATAAAGCTTCATCCTCAGAAAATGAATTCTGCAGCTTTCTAATAGATTTTTTTGTTTAAGACCTCTGCTTGCTTTCAATGACTAGGGACATTAATACTTACCTCCATGACTGAGGTTTTGTTACAATTGTATCAAGTCTAAACAATCTTAGTTAAAGTAGATACATTAGGAGCGCAAATCCCTCTCCGGTCCTACTAGTTTGTTACAATGTACAAGTGCAACCAAAATATATCAGAGCGGAGTCTAGCATGTTTAGCTCAAATATGCAAATTGTGTATTTGGGGGCAATATCCTTAAAAATGTATCAAAATGTATCTGTATAAGCTGGGCTGACATAACCATATGCAGTAATACGCAGTAGCAAAATCCCATAGGGTGGAATGATGCTGCTCACACAAGCAGCACAAAATACATGGCATGCAATAGCTTGGTGTATATTACATGCACATAGAAGCCAAGATAGTGTATGGAGATTGGCAGCACGCATATCATTGCATATTTTCTACGCGCGAGAGATACGTATGTGGTGCGCCGGCAGACGCGTTCACGGGCCTTATGCATATAGTGCAGTGTAGTAGTGCTATTCTTTCTGGCACAAATGCTGGAAACAAAGTGAACGTTGCTCAGGTGAAGATCAATGAGTAATGGTGGTTTATGGTTTCATCCAGGTTTATGTCGGGATGCCATTTCCAGCAATCCAGAGGAAAATCAGGGTTGAAACTCAGGGACAAAGGACTGAACATAATGTGAACTGATCCTTATAGGATGTAACTCTACCAGCAGAATAGTGAGTGCAGCTCTGAAGTATAATACAGGATGTAACTCAGGATCAGTACAGGGTAAGTAATGTATGTATACAGTGACTCCACCAGCAGAATAGTGAGTGCAGCTCTGGAGTATAATACAGGATGTAACTCAGGATCAGTACAGGATAAGTAATGTATGTACACAGTGACTCCACCAGCAGAATAGTGAGTGCAGCTCTGGAGCATAATACAAGATGTAACTTAGGATCCGTACAGGATAAGTAATGTATGTATACAGTGACTCCACCAGCAGAATAGTGAGTATAGCTCTGGAGTATAATACAGGATGTAACTCAGGATCAGTACAGGATAAGTAATGTAATGTATGTACACAGTGACTCCACCAGCAGAAGAGTGAGTGCAGCTCTGGAGTATAATACAGGATAAAACTTAGGATAAGTACAGGATAAGTAAAGTAATGCATGTACACAGTGACTCCACCAGCAGAAGAGTGAGTGCAGCTCTGGAGTATAATACAGGATAAAACTTAGGATAAGTACAGGATAAGTAATGTAATGCATGTACACAGTGACTCCACCAGCAGAAGAGTGAGTGCAGCTCTGGAGTATAATACAGGATGTAACTCAGGATCAGTACAGAATAAGTAATGTAATGTATGTACACAGTGCCTCCACCAGCAGAATAGTGAGTGCAGCTCTGGAGTATAATACAGGATGTAACTCAGGATCAGTACAGAATAAGTAATGTAATGTATGTACACAGTGACTCCACCAGCAGAATAGTGAGTGCAGCTCTGGAGTATAATACCGGATGTAACTCAGGATCAGTACAGGATAAGTAATGTAATGTATATACACAGTGACTCCACCAGCAGAATAGTGAGTGCAGCTCTGGAGTATAATACAGGATGTAACTCAGGATCACTACAGGATAAGTAATGTAATGTATATACACAGTGACTCGACTAGCAAAATAGTGAGTTCAGCTCTGGAGGATAATATAGGATGTAAAGTGAAATTTGTAAAAGATTAATATAATAGAGTTACAAAGCGATTCAACTTTTTATGCAGTCTGTACCAATACAAGTATATACAGCTGTCTGTACGCACTCTAAAAGAGCATTCAAAGTTGGACATATTCTAAATGGCTAGCCATTCAAAAAACGGGATGACAATGAAAGGAATGTACTTATTCACAGGACTTTTTTGTTATATCTTAGCACATTTTTGATTATATTTGATCAACTTTAGCACTTTTAGCCGTAACTGTGAATGGATTTTAGCTGCAATTATGTGTAAATCCGGCATGTTAACCCCTACATTCCATAAACAATCTTCTCTATACAAGGAAAGATCATAGAGGCAGCATAGTAGGCATAGCACCGGATACATTATACAATACGATACATTGATGATACAACATATACACAGAATATACAGTCATCAGTGGAGATTGTATCTTACTGTGATGTGGATACAGAAGTGACAGCAAGAGACATTACCTGCAAATAAACAGAAAGAAGCAGATATAAGAGGCAGGCATATAATGTATCATATTGAGTAGCATACAGTATGGACAGGGTTCTGGTCCCTCACTATGGTCAGACCTTATCTATCATTATGTACATGCTGTAGGTTGTGCGAATATAGCAAAGTTTAACTTGACTTTGATTACTTTCTGTGACAAGTTTTCTTTATCTTAAGTCACTGAAAAACTATTGTTATCTTAGCTTAACATTAAAAAAGCCATTAAAAAGTAATTTAAGGGGGGAAATAAATTAGGCACTAACATTTTTTTAATGCGTTAAAGGTCAAGTTAAACTTGGCTATATCGGTACTGTTAGAACTTGATTTTTACAGACTGCATATTCTGCACATAGCATCAGCATGAAGGACATTAGAAAAGCAATCAGAAATGGAAATATGATTCTAGTAGCTGTAAGGCCTAGTGCCCAAGGACCGTGATGAACTCCGCAAGCAGAATACTGCAGCGGAGTCCGTCACGGCGCCTCCCCAGAGACCCCATACTTACCTCCGGATCCGCCGCCCGATATCCCGTATGACGCTCCGGCAGCGTCATATGACACGCCCACAGTGTCACATGACGCGGCCAGTGGTGGTCTGGGAACCGTTTTCATGCTATCTTCCACTGTGCTACAGCGGAAGATAGCGTGACGGACAGCTTCAATTGACGGCAATGGAAGCTAGCGGCGTGTACGCCGGCGGATGATTGCGGGTGCTTTCACAAAGCGGAATTCCACAGTGGAATTCCGCACCGTGAGCATTGCGCTATTAGGTTCAATAGAACCTATTAGCTGCGGGGCAATGCCGCGGATTTCCGCCGCATGATACGCGGCGGAAATCCGCCCATGGGAATTAGGCCTAATGCAGTAAGTAATCACTTCCTGTTTCCTTAGGGTCCTTTTAGACAAGCCAATTATTGTTTGAACAAGTGAGTGACATCACAACTAGTGACATCATCGCTCTCATGCAGCCTGTTCAGACAGGCAAATGCATCGCTGGCTCGTTCAAACAAGAATCGTTCAGTCTTTCACATCCGCTGTATAAGTGACAGAGAATGACTAAAACAGTTCCTGTTTAAACCAAACGATAAGCGAACGAGCCGACAATGATTTTCTTTCCTGCATGAAATTAACTACAAACGAAAAGTGAACGATTATCAGTCATTGTCTGTGTTTAGACCAAACAATTATTGTTCACTTTTGCTTGTACGAACAATTTTTTGAATCACTGCATCTAAAAGCAATCTATTTACTATTATATAATACTCCCCCTCTCCTTTTAATAAGGGTGAGGATTAGGTTCCTGCATGGGGCCGTCCTTCTCAGGGCGGTCACTCCGCAATATCATCTACAGGTTAGTGTTTGGGACGGATTAGGGTACAAATTGGTTGGTTTTATTAGAATTTGTGAAAGTTATGTTTTGTTATATGATACAGCACACCCTTCTGTGATTTTTATGCATGTCAGATTTGCCATAAGCAAATGTGTACACAGATGTTTTGCTTGTGCTTTCTTGATTCCGTATTCACTGACAGCAAGTAAAGGTTTTGAAAATGGTGAGTAATGGAAATACAAAGCGCTTAAGAACTTTTCATTTATACAGTCATAGAACTTAATTTGCATAAAACGGAAAACTTTTTTTTTTTAAGCACAAGATGCATGACCCTTCACGCTACGCGCAGTCAACAGCTTCTAGACCCCAATCCTTGCTTCTCTCAGCAAATAATAAAAAAGGAATAACATCGGCTATTTCTCCCTTTTTCCCATCTCCGCTGCTTATTTAAATGTTAATGTAATATTTGCAGGTCAAATGTGGCACTTTTTCTTTTGTAAGAATGGTGGCTGCTCTCGCCTCCTGTGTTTTTGATAGTGTCAGGAGGAGAATGAGGGAGGGGGAGGGAGACACTTCAAAAAATGAAAGATTAGGCTTTGTGTATTGCAGACATGTTTCCTAAATTGCTTTTCTTAAAGTAAAGAATAGCGGTTATTAAACTTGCTAATTGAGGACGGACGCAGTGGCGATGCAGCCTACCGCTTCTGAAGAGTACATTGTAGACTAAATATGGCTGTAGATAGAAAATGTCGGACTTCTGAGATCTGGAAATTATGTCCCAGGTCATGATGATACCAATATACAGTGGGTATATATATCGGCATATATATATATCAGCATATAGGGGCATATCCATTAACCCTTTCCAATCTACTGTCTGACCTGTAAAGACATTATGATTTAAGGCTGTACAGCTCCGATGTTTGAAGACGTCCGTCGAGGTACTTTTACTGTATATTGCCAGCCTCTCTGCTGTCAGAGCTTATCCAATGTGTCACCTCATGCAGTACTGGCTTTAGCCAGCATATAGCGCCCTTGTATAATGGCAGAAAAGAGTAAGAAAACCTGGATACAAATTGGATTGGAAAGGGTTAATGTTTATACTCCGGTTTTCTGGAGGACAGAAGTTGCAATTTTGGCAATGCACTAAAATTGTAACTTTTTGCAGTTATGTGCGGATCCGGCACTTTTTCAAAAAGTGGGCAAAGCCAAATGTTGAGGTGGGAGGGGCGTGGGCATGCATAGCTTGTACTATTTATTATAATGTACACCAGAAACTACAGCAGATTACAGCAGAGACTAACACCAGCCATTGGAGGTTTCCATCTGGCACGCAGATTTGCCATCAGATATGACTAATGTATAAAGAGGTGCAAGGCACATTGGTGGCAAGAATGCCACTTTGTAGTTTACTTAGACTGGTATCTGAAATGCCAGTCTTAATAAATATGCTCCATAGTCTATACATAATAGCGCCAACAGTAGTACCATCGTACAGTGTTTAAATATTAGTCCTTTATAGTACCCTCAAAGCTATCCTTAGACTGGGTCCAAGCGGAATGTCCGGAGTGGGCGTTAGCAGCATATCAGGTGTTGAATGCCTACCTTCACACCCGCACCATTAGGTGCAGGTTTTGAAGTTTTATCGCGAATTCCTATTTGGAATTCACCCGCTTATTGAGAAGAGGTGATAAAATTAACATGCTGCAGAATTAAATTTCGCACCACAAGTCAATTTCCGTGTAGGTTTTGTGCGGGTATTTTCCACAGCTTGTGGGCAAGATTTTCTAACTCTCGCCCTCTTTGCTGCTGTTGTAGACATTGCAGAATTTTCGTGTGGAGTGTCGGCACGGAAATTCCGCCCCGTGTGAACCCCACCTTATAGTATGCACACAATAGTCACAATAGTACTATAATAATGACCCTCAAACATAGGGACAAACATATGATTTATGTCCTAGACCCGTGATGGCGAACCAATGACATGTGTCAGCACTGACAAGCATAGCCATAGTTGCTGACACGCGCCCATTACTGGTGAATACCGGCAGGAGCCACGGCTCCCTTGCTGGTATTCACTAAGTAGCGTTACTAACAGCGCCGATCCCGCTACTAGCAGCCGGAATCCTCCTCCCCCCTCCCCTGACGTCTCCTACTACTTGGTTCTGCGAGAGTGTCCGGGGGAGGAGGCGTCCGGCAGTACACTGATGTCACAGTGTGTGCTGGAGATCATCGCTGCTAGCAGCGCACTGGGCAGAGGAGGAGCGGAGCTTCCATGAGGTGGAGGGGGTAAGTAAATGGGTCTCGGGGGGCACTATCACTGCTGGGGGCCGCTGCGGAGGGGCACTGTCACTGTTGGGGGCCACTGTCACTGCTGGTGGCCGCTGTGGGGGGCCGCTGTCACTGCTCGGGGCCGCTGTGGGGGACCACTGTCACTGCTGGTGGCCGCTGTCACTGCGGGGGCCGCTGGGGGGGGGGGGCTGTCACTGCTGGTGGCTCATCATTACTGTGATAAGTGAGGGGGAGGCTGCGAGAGGCAAGGGCCTGTGCTATGGGTGTTTTGGGTTTATTAAATACAGTTATACATTACAATTATACATTTTTGTTATTTAAACTATAAATATCGCAAATTTATGTTTTTTTTCTCGAAGTGACACACCACCCGATTTATGCTTATTTTTTTGGCGAATTTTGACACACCAAGCTCAAAAGGTTGCCCATCACTGTCCTAGACACACTTCTCTGCCTACCTGATGCACTCTGTGCATTAGTAGAAACCATTAGTCTAAGCCATTAAGGGCTTATTTACTTGGACGTATTTCCACACGAAAAATTTGGGGGGCAATACCCAGAGAACAGGACCTATTGACTGCGATGGGCTTGTTCACATACGTGTATTTTACGTGCGCATTTCGTTCATGCAAAAAAAAAACCCTCATAACATGCTCTTTCATTCATTTTCTTGAGCATTTTCGGCACAGATTCCGCCTCTTGAGGCCTTGGTCTGACGAGCGGATATTCGCGGGTTTTTCCTTGCTGTAAAAAATCTGTGTAACTACGTCCATTGCCACCCATATGTTCTATCTTTTGTAGGTGCTGATTTTTTTCCCACACACACAGTGCGTTTTTTTTGCGCGAACATCCGCTTGTCTGACCGAGCCCTCAAATCTACCTTAAATTTTCTGCGGCAAAATTTGCACCAAATGGCGGAGTTTGCGCTGCGGTACGTCCACTGCGGACACTCTACAACCCTATAATGGAACGATTAGAGGGTTCAAATCCTAATGATTGAGTTGTGCAAAAATGCGCGGTGATTGAACAATGAAAAATAATTCCTATCGTTCGCTTATTATTCATGTTATGCCGGCATGTTAATCATTGTTTGTCTTTGATAGTCATTCTACGTAAAACGCGATCGTTCAGTCATTCGCAAATCATTCCCAGGCATTGCAAGACTCCCCGATAGACCAACGATGGGCTGAACTGTGATGAAAAACGGCAAAATAACTGAAACTATTATCACCGTTCATAAATAACCGTCTTCGATAGTAAATGACTTGTTTGCTCATTCCAACAACTATTTGCTCCACGTAAAAAGACCCTCAGGCCTCATTCACACGGCCGTATATAAATGCCGCTTGTTACGCGTGTATTTTTTTTGCAGAACTCATTGATTCCTATGAGTTAATTCCCGTCTGTGTATGTTTCACATGATTTGTGTTCGCGTGAAAAAAATACGCAGCATGTCCATTATTCACCGAAAGAGGCCACCGAAGTGAATGAACAAGTGCAAATACACAGTGAATACGCATCACGTATTTCTCACTCCCATAAAATGAGCCCTTATATTATTAATGCACACTAATGTACAGCGTGCATCAGCTAGTCAGAGAAGTGGTGCGGCCATCTTTGTCGAGGGCCGCTTTAAGAGCCCCAACGTCACTATATAGTACTCATCTATTATGCCATAAATCGTTTCAAAAAGTCATACAAATGAGTGATGAAACAATCCTCCACAGCGCCACCTATTGGAGGGTAACTACCAGAGCCGTAACTTGAAGCTCCTGGGCCCAAATGAAAAATCTGTAACAGGGGCCCAACTATAATGCTTTATTCATAGTACTGGGCTCCCTATATGGAGAAGAGAGGCCTTTTGGGCTCCCGAAGGATCCTGGGCCCAGGTGCAACCACATCCCCTGCATCCATTAGAGTTACGCCAGTGGTAACTACCCTATGAGTCAATATCCAACCTTATAACAGGCCTTACAACAAGACTAGAATATCCATGTACATACAGCTGTTTCAGGGTTATTACCCCTTATCACCGTAGAGTAGGATTCTGGTTGGCTGGTCGAGAGGTCATCAACATGAGTCCAGGTGGCGCTATGGAGGATTATTTCATCACTCATTTGCATGATTTTTCTAAGAAGCAATGCCCAAATAATGCCACCATATATTGCATATATGCAGTAACAGTGTCATTCAGAGATGGTGGGCTGCACATGATGGTACATTCCTAATTCCATATTGGGGTCCTCACTCCAGATGTGGAATTGAAGCTGCTGGACCTTAGTTCAAAACCTGTAACACCCCCTTAGTAAAGCTTCATGTATAGTACTGGTCTGCTTATATGATGAGACATTACGGGCCCCGTATGGCTCCTGGGCCGTGGTGACATTAACTCCCTAATTCAGTATTATACATGAGTGCCTTATAGTGTCATACAAGTCCTATATACAGTAGCTCCCATGTAAACCAACCATACAGTGTTCACATAACAGTGGTACATAGTACCCCCATAAATACTAGTACTGGTATCCACCAAGCCTCACCTTACTGTGCCCACATATTACCACCATTTAGGCACCATACAATGTCTGCATATTACTGCCAAACAGTGCACACACATTGAGCGAGATTTACTAAGACCAGCTATTCATATGTATGTGCAGCGACTGGCATCCCGTTGTAATAGAGAGTGACAATGTGCCATTCAGCCTCAACCATTAACACGATTCGCAGCATATGGACTACATGACATCAGCCGAGCAGTCAATAGGTTTCTGCAGCTGGGAACTCAGCAAGCACTGGGAATTTGGGTTTTGATCCTCATTAAAACAGCAAATGAACCATCATTATGCTTCATTTAGATCCCGCTGCTTCTGTAGACAATACTGTCTTAAGGCTGGGAATTAAGAACTCCGGGAGCCGAGATGAGGAATCCACCAATTATAAGGAAAAGTGCGGAGCCGTGAATACAGGTGAGATACAGCGAGGCTGATACAATATATCGGGCATAGTTCCTTACACCGGGGTTTCATATTCCTGGTCTAGGTAAACTGTGACCCAGCGTCAGTGAGACAAACGCATTAAAAGGCGCAAGATTCTTAATTCATTTGTGGCGCCTGGGGGCCGCTCTGTGCGCCAGAGGGAAACCTTCACCAATTATGGGCTTATGTAGGCTTCAACTATAATGTACACCAGTTTCTAGAGTACATTCTGGCAAATGTGAGATATAATATGTGACCACACCACCTAAAACTAGGCCATGTCTGCTTTAAAAAAAGAGACGGGTGTAAAACCTCAAAAGTCGCAATTTTGACATATGCACCAAATTGCAATTTTTACATGCCAGTATGCCCCATTGTATCTGATGAGCACACAACATTTTAAGATGTGAGCTGTATTGACTCTATTTCTGAACAGCCCAAGAAGAATTCGAAATTTAGCAAAAGTTTATCACCTAACTTCTTGACAAGTTTCCTACATGGCTATCAGAAGATGGGTGAGAATTGTCACAGCAGCCATCACTATGCCCATAGGGATGATCAATGTAATTACCATCTATGTCTGTAACCCCTGGGGTTCCTGGAATAGTATTTCTTCCTGCTGAATAAGTAACTTTCTGTACTCTTCTCTGCAATTCTTTATAACAGGAAAGCAGTCACATTGAACTCGCATTACATCCAACATGGACGTATAAGTTACGTCCAATCTGGGCACATACACACACTAAATCTAAACACAGATAACACAAATATACAATAAGGAAATATAGTACCCCACCTAGCAACAGTCAAGGGAGTGTTTAGCCAGGCTTAGTAAGAGTAGAGGGCCTGGGATTAGTAGCTTAGATCCCAATAACAGGTTTAGCTAGTGTGGAAGTATAAAAGGTAGAGAGTGGGTGGAGTTAAGGGAGTCTGATCCAGGAGCCCAGTCCAGAGAACCCTGATGTAGAGACCAGGGAGGAACAAGGAGAAAGCCATTACAGTGGGAAGTGAACATCAAAGTGTGAGTAATCAAGTACCAGTTGTTCTAATTCCTTAGCAAGACAGTAGGATAGAGAGAGAAAAAGAAAAGTGGGTTGTCCAAGAGAGAACTGCAGCAAGAAGCTAGTACAAACAAGCAAATCAGAAACAGTCAGTTCATTGTGATCCCTGCCAGAGAAGTAAAGCTTAAGTGTAAAGTCAGGAAGTCAGAAAAGGGAAACGTTAACCCTTAGCTCTCAAATCAAATCCAAGTGTTTTTCTAATGTCAAGTTGCCTTCATCTACTTCAAGTATATGTGATTCAAGTGTGTAACTGCTGCCAAGTTAAGAACTCTCACTCTCTCACTGTCAATAAAGTGTTAAAGTGTTTTACCAGACAATGTCTGATTCCCGGAGTGACTTCCCACCGTCTGCACTGAGGTACCACACTATCCACTCCAGGCCAGAACTACTACCCCCATTTTTGCTTAGTTCTCCAAATTTTTTGGTGTCACAACAAACAACATCTTTTCCTGCCTAACTCCACAAGTAGCACACAATAAAAACTGCCAAGAAATTTCCAACTGCAGTTATACCAACCCCTGAACTCCTTTACCACCTTTTCAGGAGGAGCAGCAGCGCCACCGTGACAACCATCTCAATTTACACTCGCTGCTTAACCTCTCAAAGGTCTGGGGTGCTGCAGAAACACCAAAAGGGAAAACAGGAAATTTAACCCTAAGCCTTTTGATACAACAAGACCCTACCTATAAGCAGAATGATGGCCCTGATAAGGACGACCCCACATCAGGAACCTGTGGCGACCCTGACTCTCCGTAGAAGGTGACAGAATAGTGACAAAAGTAAGATAACATTAAAATATATATAACCACTAGTAGAGGGGGAAAAAAAGCTGTACAAACAACCCATATAGATAAGTAGAACAAAAGAAGACTTATTTTAACCAAAACGCAGTTCGAGCCCAGAAGCCGCAAACGACCAGAAACAGCTCCAAACAAAGTATAACCAGCACCTTTTTTTCAGAAGAACTGGTTTAAAACCCCAAAACAATACTGATTGACTGACTGCACAGCCAAAACCTCAACGAGCCATTAATCGTTTAACAGCAAGGAGTAGTTAACTCCTCGCCGACCAGTACTGACAGTAAATGAACATGCCTGGCGTCTGATCTGCTGGCATGATGCTGTAGAGCAGGCAAAGCTGAGCAGATTGAGATATAGCTTTATGGGAAAAAATTTAGTATAAATTTTATTTTATCTATTTATATCACTCCTCACTCAAAGATTAAAGATCCAGTGGGCGGTCCTATCAGTGATTGACAGCTATTTGTGTACGACTGTGCATGTAGAAATAGCTGTAATCACTGATAGCTCCGCCCACTGGGCCATTAAACTCAGAACGAGCACTGGTATAAATGAATAGAATACAAGTTATACTGAATCCTTCCCCATAAAACTATACATCAGTCTGCTCAGCGCCTACGGCTCTACAACACTATGCTTGCAGAATGGGCTTCATTTTCAGTGTGACAAGTTGACTTTGAGTTCAATACCTCACACTCTAATGGGTTGAGCAATGTGAGAATGGTTGGGGTCATCATACCACGACAGAGGAATAAACTCTTCATTTGGGGCAGATTTAATTCATATGTAAATGTAAAGGCCAAGTCAGAGGGACTTGTAGGAGGGGGTGAGGGGAGGAAAGGGGGCTCTGATACCTGGTACCTGTGGTACATGATCTGCTATTCTTCCCCTAGGCTCATCAACATTTGTAATTGATACATTTTGTATCTAGATATTTATGTATCCATCTAGTTTTGCATCTATCTCATATCTATCCATGGCAATCATGGGGTGCATCAAAAGAAGTCTAGGGGGACATGATCAGAACATTGATCTTCCTGTTTAGACCACAGACCACACATATTATGAACAGTTTTGGGCACCGGTACCCAAGAAGAACATATTAGAGCTACAGCGGGTACAAAGACGGGCAACTAAAGTGATAAATGGAATGGGTGGACTACAATACTCAGAGAGGTTATCAAAATTGGGGTTATTTAATTTAGAAAAAAACATCTGTGGGGTGCCCTAATAACTATATATATATATACACATACACATATATATATACACACACACATATATATATATATATATATATATATATATATATATATATATCAGGGGACAATACAGAGATCTCTCCCATGATCTGTTTTTACCCAGGACTGTGACAAGGGGGCGCCCTCTACATCTAGAGGAAAGAAGGTTTCCACACCAACATTAAAGGTGGTTCTTAACTGTAAGAGCAGTGAGTCTATGGAACTCTCTGCCTGAGGACGTGGTGATGGCAAACTGGATAAAAGAGCACAAGAGGAGCCTAGATACCTTTCTTGAATGATACAATATTATATGCTATAATCACTAATAACTTCACAAGTGCCAGTGATCAGGGATTATTCTGGATTGGAGTCGGGAAGGAAATTTTTCTTAAATGAGAAAAATTGGGTTCTACCTAATTGTTTTTTTCCCTTCTTCTGGATCAGCATTGGGGAGTAATAGGCTAAACTAGATGCACATATGTCTTTTTCGGCCTAATATACTGTGTTACTATCTATTTGTCTATTATCTCGGTATATTTATGATAAAAAATGTGAATTATAAGTCACCTCATTAGGGTATGTTCACACTGCATATTTTCGCCACAGATTTGATGTGCAACCCCCCATCCCCCCCCCCCAATTCCAATCCAAATTTGTAGCGCAAATCCTCCTTCCATTACTTTCAATGGGAAGCTGCACCATAGTTCATAAGGTATATACATAGAGATGAGCGAGCATACTCGTCCGAGCTTGATACTCGTTCGAGTATTAGGGTGTTCGAGATGCTTGTTACTCGAGACGATTACCACGCGATGTTCAAGTTACTTTCATTTTCTTCCCTGAGAAATTTGTGCGCTTTTCTGGCCAATAGAAAGACAGGGAAGGCATTACAACTTCCCCCTGCAAAGTTCAAGCCCTATACCACCCCCCTGCAGTGAGTGGCTGGCGAGATTAGGTGTCACCCGAGTATTAAAATCTGCCGGCCCGCGGCTCGCCACAGATGCGTTCTCACTTAGCTGAGGGAAAGTGCTGTTGATGCCGGGGCTGCTATAGGGAGAGTGTTAGGAGTGATTTTAGGCTTCAAGAACCCCAACGGTCCTTCTTCTCTATATGCGCTCAATGGGGCCGGCGGCAGCAGCGCCGACCCCGTTGAGAACATATAGAAGACAAATCATTCTTCTCTGCCACAGCTGTAACAGCTGTGGCAGAGAAGAACGATGTTTGCCCATTGAATTCAATGGAGCCGGCAATACAGCCGACTCCATTGAAATCAATGGGCTGCCGACGATCGCGGGATGAATTGTCGGGAAGGGCTTAAATATATAAGCCCTTCCCTGCAATTCATCCAGAAAAGTGTTAAACTAAAAAATATATATATACTGACCTGCTACCGGCAGCCGGAGTTCCGCACGGCCGTCCTGCAGTGGGTGTGAAGGGGGTGTGAATCAGACCTGCCCCCTGATTGGCTCAGCGCTGAGCCAATCAGAGGCAGGTCTCACTCACACCCATTCAGTGGGTGTGAAGGGGGTGTGAGTCAGACCTGCTCCCTGATTGGCTCAGCGCTGAGACAAATTTTGGAAATCTGACATGTGTCACTTTAACATAGTATAACTCTGTAAAGGCTTTGCATATCCCAGTGATTCTGACATTGTTTTTTCACCACATATTGTACTTCATTTAGGTGGTAAAAATAGACTGATAGAATTTGTGAAAATTTATTAAAAGTGACAAAATTGGCAACATTTTGAAAAAATTGTTTTTTTTTCACATTTTCAACTGTAATATCTCAAATATGTGCAACCACACTGTACAATTTTTTTATAAGATATATATTTCCATGTGTTTACTTTATTTTGGACGCACATTCAAAAAACTTTAGGTTTTTTTTTTTAACCATTTAGGAGACGTACAAATTTAACATTACTTATCAACATTTTGAGGAAAATTTTGTTTTCCTGAATCAAGCCAAGATTGCAAAGGCTCATAGGTGTCAGAGTTATAGATACACCCACAAATAACCCCCCATATTATATTCACTAAGGGGTGTAACGAGTATTTTGATCAACATTTTTTTTTCAGGAGTTAATGCAATTTAAAGGAGAAAAAAAATTTCATATTTTTGCAAATATATCATTTTAAAGACATATAGTTTTTTCTAGAGTGCACATGAAAATGAGGATTTACACCTAAAATAGATCCCCCTGTGTTCAAAAACATACCTGTTGTGGCCCTAATATTATGTCCATATGCACAACAGGACACAAGATGAAAAGGAGCAGCCGGTGGCTTTCAGAACAAACATTTTGCTTGAAGGTGATTTAGGCCCCATTGCACACTTGTAGAGCCCTTGAGCAGCCAAAACGATAGAGAACCCCCACAAATGACCCCATTATGAAAACTAGACCCCTTAACAAATTCATCTAGGAGTGTACGGTGTATTTTGACCCCACAGTTTTTGAATCAATCTAAACAGAGCAGTAGGAAAAAATTACTATTTTCTTTTTTTTGGTAATTGTGTCATTTTAAAAACAGTTGTTTTTTGTACAGCACACATATGAATGATAACTTTCACCCCAAAATAGATACCCCTATTTGTTCTGTGTTCAGAAACACCTGTTGTGGCCCTAATCTTATGTCCGTATGCACAACGGGGCCCAAACTGAAAGGAGCATTACACTTCAACTGTTTTTAACCCTTATGTGATCGCAATTATCCATTGATAAAGATCCCGTTGGAGGTAAGTAATTTCACCTCCCCTCACGAATTGGATCCACGATGGGAGGTGAAGTTTTACTTTTTTTTTCCTTTTACGTGATCGCCGTTATCCATTGGATAGTGGCGATCACAAGATTGTGAAATCTCCAGGCTATCGGCTACATTTGATAACCAGGAGCAGGGAGATTTTAAATTACCTGGGCAATCCGCGGCTTTTGTGCATGCGTACACCATTCTGGCGACAGGCGCACGCGCAGAAGTTGCGCAAAAGTCAGCGGATAAATATGGGGGCATTGGGTATGTAATTTCATCCTCCCTCCCGGATATGATTCGTGAGGGTAGATGAAACATTAACTTTTTTTTTTTTACTTTACATACAGTGGTCCCCGGTGATATCTCTCTGCCCCTGGCTACACATGCAAGCCGGGAGCAGAGGGATTTTTAATCTCCCAAGGCGCGAGCCCCTTTGTGCATGGAAACATGGGGGGTATATGCACAGAAAGAATCATAAGGTCATGGAAGGACTATATTGCCACGGGACATCGCGGAGAACGAGGGTGAGTATTTTCACCTCCCCTCATGGATCCAATCCATGAGGGGAGGGGGGTGAAACTTTAACTTTCTTCTTTTTTTAACTTTTCCGTGATCGCCGATATCCATTGGGTATTGGCGATCATGGGCCCGGGGATCGGTCACCACAGTCCCCGGTGGCATCTCCTGCTTCCTGGCTACCTTCAGTAGCTGGCAGCCAGGAGATTTCAAATGTACTACAACGATCCCGCATGCATCACCATATCTCCTTTGACACGCATGTGCAGAAGGCAGCTGAAGGTCCTTTTCGGACCAGATCGTCACAGGACATCAGAGGACAGGGGTGAGAAGTTTCAGCACCCCATATGGAAACAATCCATGAGGGGAGCTGAAACTCTAACTTATTTTTCACTTTTTATTTATTTTAATCACATTTCCGAAGGAGGGGGGGGGGTCCCCCGGCCCCTCCATAGCAGCTCCAGGTTGTCGGCCACCTGCAGGAGCATAAAGCTGTCATGCCCTCAGCCCACATGGCTTTAATCCTCAGAGGAAGCATGTTTTTACGTCCCTGGGGATTAAAGCCCACTTAGCTAGGACGTAAAAAGGCGATGAGGCCTTCACTAAAGGGTTAACCTGTCAGTCATTGATTAACATGTTGACTGTGAGGCACTGCCAGCAAGTACAAAGATAAGACTATTTGGAATCAGCTTCTTTTCATCTATTTGGTCATCAGAGCAATTTAGGGGTTAAAACATAGTGACACATTGGTCATGACTAACGTCCCCCTTCGTTCTCAGCGCCGGCACTCGTCACGCCTCGTGTCTTATTTTCTTGGTTTAGACTACTCTGTGATATTTCTCATTCAAAGCTGAGGCCATTATGTCAGGATAATACGATCTCCTGCGCGTTTTATTCATACGGAGCCTGAAAATATACATTTTATTCATTCCGAGAGAATCAAGCCTTGAATTATTACAAAAATCCATCTATTCTACAACAACAGCTTACAATAAGTAATCCTTATCCACTACAAGTTCATAAGGAAATAACGGGATTACCTCTACAAAACTGCGCCAATCACGTCAGCGGTGGAAGCTTTGTGTGATTAACGACAACACGCCGTCTGAGGAGTTTATCCTTATGTGTGTGGCAGGAATCTGAAGGCTTCCTATCATCTCTCAGCAAATCACAATAATGAGAAACACCTCAAGGTCATTCTCATTATTGTAGTCTATCTAGTCAATGTCCCAGCCATGGAGAAAACTACAATCACAATGAATCATTGCCTGATCTGAATGCTAATCACCCGGCATCCGAGTCATCCAATCAGAATATATATTCAACGGCCACTTTATTAGAGACAAATGCTCTTTCATGATTGGAGATTCCTTGTAGACATGTGACCCTGGAGTGTAGCAAGTTTTTCATGGATCAGTTTTAGTGTGAATCCACATGAGAATGGGAAAATCCAGTGAGCGACTTCTAACAAGGTCTGGTCATTGGTGCTGGACTAGCAGGGGCCAGGATTTCATACACTGCCAACCTTGTGGGGTTTTCTCATGTAGCAGTATAGAGGGTATACCGAGATTGGTGTGATCAAGGAAAAACATCCAGCGAAAGAGGATTCTGTGAATGTAAAGAACTCATCGATGAAAGGGGTCAGAGGAGGATGTCAAGAATCATTCTGATAAGTGTCAGTCAAGCACATAGTAGCAAATACAGTTCTGGTGCTAAATCTATGTCTGAACGCACAACTCGTCCTTTCCTTTCCAGTGCAACTACTGTCTAAGGCCAAACATGCTGTCAGCAAAATGCTGCGATTATGGCGTTTTGCCACGATTTTACCTCCGTTTTCGGACACAGGTTACAGCCTCCGACAGTGGGTAATTAGCGCACCCCATCATTGTCATGGGTAATGAGATGGGCTAAACGCAGCAAAATAGATCAGACAGCGCTCGAAAATCGTGGAGAGACGCGTTCGAGGGCATGTCTGCGAGGCCCTATTGAAATCAATCGAAGCGTTATACCGCGATTACTGCAGCATTCATACCGCCATGGTAATCACGATAAAAAACGGATGTGTGAGTGGCCTAAGAGAAAGAAAAAAGCGAGAGTCCAGTAGGCAAAAGAGAGCAAAAGTTGGATCACTGAGCAGTAGAAAAACATCACCTGGTCAGATGAATCCAGATTTAAGCACCGTGCCAATGGGAGGTCAGAAATTGGTGCAAACAGCATGAATTGATGACCCCTTCCTGTCAGGTTGCTTTCACATGGCAGAGAAAATTGTTTGAGATTTGTACGTTGCGAGAATCTTGCACAAATATAAACCCTATTCTTTTGAATGGGGTCTTACACGTGAGCGATTTTTTTTTCCAGCATCACGGTGCGGGAAGAAATCGCGGCATGTCCTATCTTTGGGCATTCCCTCACCCACTGGTTTCAATGGGGCCGGAAAAAGAATCACACCACGTGAGGTGCAGGTGAGTGCGATGCAAGGATTACCCAATAAAACAATGGCAAACACTTGCCAATCCTCAGCCGCGCTGGAGGATCGCTAAGTCCCTGAAATGATGCAAGGTGTTCTTGACACAAAACTGCCTCGCATCCGCGGAGCAATCACACGGTGGCGAGCGAGATATTGGGACAAGTTTCATCGCCCATGTGAAATTAGCCTCAGGTGTAACTGTTCAGGTTGGTGGAAGTGGAGTAATGGTGGGGGAAGGTTTTCCTGGCACACCCTGCATCCTTCGATACCTTTGGATGGACATCACAACAAATTGCTGTAGACCTGAAGGCCAAAAAAGGTCCCAGACGCTATTAGGTGGGCGTCTCGAATAAAGTAGTTTTTCAATTTTTTTTAATTAGATAAGAATGATAAAAATTGCTAAGAATCTCCTAGGGAAGTCCTCTGATATTCGTTTTTATATACACTATTTTCTAGTCTTGAACCCCAATTTCAATCCATTCACCATCCATTACACCACATCTACTCTACAGTGCCGAGGTTCTCGGTCAGATTAGAATTATCTTATGCATGTAGTGAATGGTAGAACTCAAACATTTGGCAAACATATTTTAGTAAGTCACATTAATCACAATGACTGCAAGGTCATTCTCATCACAGCAGTCGGTCTACACAATGCCATAGCGGTGGGTAAAGCCACATCAAATTACAGGCATAGCCAAAAGTTTTGAGACTGACACAAATTTAGTTTTTTACAAAGTTTGAAGCTTCATTGTTTTTCGATCTTTTAGTTTGAGGTTTCTATGGTTACTGGAGTACAATTATAAGTATTTCGTAAGGTTTTTAATTTTTACTGACAAATACATCAAGTTTAGGCAAAGACTGAATTTTTACAGTGTGAACTCTTTTTTTTCAAGACTTCAACAAATCACCCTGGACATCCAAAATAAGTGTCAGTATCAAAGTCTCAAAACTTTTGGCCACAAATCTACAGTGCTTAAAATTGGTAAGCCAGTAATATGATTATGGCCGCCTGCACACAAGTGGATTTGCATTGCAGAACCCGTGGCAGGCGTCCGCCTCAGAGTCCAGCAGTAAATACCTTTCATAGCATGCTATGGAAAAGTGATTCTTCCTGTGCACAAGCTGAAACCAATTGTGGTTTCCACTCGCGGAGAAAAGATTGCAGCATGCTCCATTTTTGCACAGACAGCTTCCATTGAAATCAATGGAAGACGTCCGATCCACGGCCCTTCCGCAACTGATATTGCAGAAAGGTAGCAGATTCCACTTCATCGCTAGGCAATGACATGGGAAAAGCAGGAGTTTAAGAAAAAAATCTGTATTATGCATGTCCGACAGCGAATTGTGCGAACCATCCGCAGTACAGATGAAGAGAAAAAAAAGGCAGGTATGTGCAAACGCTGCTGCTGCCAGGGCCGGATTCCGCTGCGGGATTCTGCATGCTGAATCCGAGCCACCCGCGTACCGGCGTCCTATATCAGGATTCCAATACTTTCTTTGGCCGAGGTAATTACCAGTTACTAAATGTCATTCAGATTGTGCAACAGGAGTTGGGAATCTGATTTGTTGGATACGTATGATAAAATAAGTGAAAGTCCCCTAGTGTAGCTCCCTACCATTATACTTCTCTACACCCCTCTGTGATCTGGAGCCTAATTACCTTCCATTGCCTAGTTTATCATGTAGACATTAGGGAAATTCTCAAAAAACTAGATTTTCCTTGCGTAAGAGTGGGGCAAAAGGTTTCATCACAAAAATCCATTTTTGTAAGCCAATCACATCAATGAGAATGACCTTCAGGTCATTCTCATTATTTCATTCCATTTCTTCATTGTTCCAGCACTGGAAATACAGTATCAAAGCGGGCTTGAAATTAGCAAGCTAATGAAAATTGTAAGAATGTAAGGCAATATGGCCCTTAGCCACAGGATGAATTGTATAGACTGGTTAGTTTCCCCTATCCCTCCCTCCTTGTGGGTGTTTGTTGGCTCTTACCTGGTCCTGTGAGTTCTTTTAAAGAGGTTGTGTCAAGTTGTAACATTGTCCCCTGTCCACAGAAAAGGGGATAACTTTATGATTGGTAATGTTCTGACTGCTGTGACCCCCACCGATCCTGAGAACGCAAGTCCGGTTGGTACCCGGGTGAACGGAGCATTCATTCACTTCAACATAAGAGCTGGAGATTGCCAAAGCACTTGAACTCCACATTCTCATTCACAGTCATTAAAGAAGCGTGATGGCTCAGTGGTTAACACTGTTACCTTGCAGCTCTGAGGTGCTAGGTTCAAATCTGACCAAGCACAACATCTACACAGAGCTTTTATGTTCTCCCTGTGTCTGTGTGCATTTCCTTCCACACTCCAAAACCCTATTAATAAGTGAATATATAATATGGGGACATAAAATATCAAGTGATGCAAAGCACTGCATTATGATTAGTATGAAACACAAGGAGAACATGCAAACTCCATGCAGATGTTGTCCTTGGTTAGAGTTGAACCTAGAACCTCAGCACTGCAAGCCCACAGGACCTCCATGTTCTTCTTTTATTCGGTTTGGCTAGAATAAACTATCTGAGGGTCAAGTTTACTCCAAACCAAACTTTTAGTAAAGTTCGACTAGTTTGGTTCGCTCAACATTAGACCTTACAGTAAGTCAAATAAGTCCATCAGAGTCCATTCGGATGCTTTTAAAAGCCAATCTATAGCACCCTGGGTTCCATTTATTCACCTGTTATTGGAGAGTTCCCACTTACTGCGTGTTATGATAGCAATGCAATGAAAAGCTCTTCCATAATGATATCACGTGACAGTCAATTGTGGCATTATGATGAAGAATTGATTGTCTGCCATCCATGGTCACGTGATGAGATGCATGGGGAGGGGGGGCAGAAGCTGGCAGTGGGGAATGGGGGCAAGAACTTTTATGATACCTTCATTAAAAGCTTTATTATTTTTCCATTTACTTGAAAGCCACTTTATGAATAATGATAAACCAACTTTACTGAAGCTCAAACAGAGCAAATCAATTCACTAATCTATAACGATTATAGGTTTCTAACGATGCCCCAGAGAGTTAGTAATGCTTGCCTTAGGGCTGAAGGCCAACAGGAACATCTGGAAATAAAGAAGACTGTAAATATAAGATCTTTTTATATAATTCCCAGCTCCCCCTACCATAAATCAAGAAGTAGGCTTATACTCACCTCTTCCCCCTCCCGCTGAAACAACAGGACTGGAGGACTGAGTGGAAGCGGGGGGAGCAGCAGGGAGGGGCGAGAAGTAAGTATCTGCCTAGAGGAGTTCTGATTTATATTAAGAAAGTAGATCTGGGGCAACCCCTTTAATGTCAGAGCCATGAACTAGTTTGATTTGCATCATTTTTTCCTCCAGTCACATTCAGAGCTGCATTCATAATTCTGCTAGAGTTCTGTTATCAAACAGTGGTGCACCAGGGGAACTCAGATGGCAATAAGCCTCATAGGAGGATTTGTTAAAGGCTTTACATCAGTTTGCCGGTAGAAAAAAGTTGCAAGCCATGGCACGTACGACATGTGTGCAATACTTTGATAACTTATGGGTAAAAGCAGAGGGGGTGGAAGATGGAGGAAGGAAGACAGGAACAGATAGGATTTGGTTGTAGTGTGTAACCATAGAGGCACATTAGGGTTGGCTTTACACGGGACAACTATCATCCGAATAGTCACTCAATAGAGCAAACGTAAGCGACACTTATATACCCGGCCACCAACTGGGCGATGAGCGAGAATTCATTCACCAGTCGCTTCGATTCAACTCACAAAATAGTCGCCGCTTGATTTATTATCATCTGGAGTAACAGGTAAGTGTTGACTTTCAACAACCATGCGACAAATTTGCAGGAGGGTGTGCACTTGTTTGGCCTGCGCCTCCTACCAAAGGCTAACTAGCTTCACCATTCTTCAAATATTTGACCCTCCCACTTATCATTGGTTCCTGAGAAGCACAAATACGTGTGACTGAGGCTGTATCCACACCGGCTACAAAGCATCGCTGCAATGTGAAGCCCATGGGTTCCAATGGGTTCTTTCACATGAGCGATGTGTTGTAGCGAGATTTTGTAGCCCGTGTGGATACAGCCTGACCCTCGGCTGAACAGCCCCTGCTGGACTTCGCAAGAAGACTCACTGCTATGGTCTTTGGATGGTTTGGTCCTCGAACATACATTCACTGCAACACTGACTGTTCAGTCAAAAGAGCAAAAGCCCTCAGCATTGAGTGCTCACTCCAAGACCGCTCACATGTATGTAGGCCCAGTTCATGTCACCTTTTTTCTTACTGTATCCTGGCAACATGTGTAAAAAATGTAGCATACATGAATGTAACATCCATGCTTACTGGGCTTTTTATACTCCCATAGACTTTTATAGGTTATTTCGGTCCGTGTATATGGACTAAAATAGGACATGCCACAAATTGTTTTGTTACACGCAATATTGGCCCACATAAAAAACACACGTCTCAATAACCAAGTTACTTTAATGGGTCCGTCTACTGTCTGTATTCAGTCAGTAAAAATATGGACAGCACACCGTCAGAAAATACGCCCATGTGAATAGGCCCATTGGGGCTGTATGAATAAAATAGAAGATTTTGAATTAAAAGAGGTTGTCCAATTTTAAACTACTGATGGTATATCCTCAAGAAAAGTCACGAGTAGTAGATTGATGGGGCCCCCTGCCGATCAACTGTTTGCCAGGCCATTGCACCTGTAAATTTTGCAGAAGGAAGATAGCTCCATTCTTACTGCAGTGGCCAGGCTTGATATTGTAGGCCAAGTTTACATCGAAATGAATAGGAATTTTGCCTGCAATACCAAGCCTGCCCACTGCAATAAGAACGGAGCTATCAGCTTCCTGCAGAAATCAACAAAGTGCACAAGCACGCCAACATAGCAAACAGGTCATCGGACCCCTGCCAATCTACTACTGACCATATATCTAGAGGATAATCTATTAATAGTTTACAGCTACTTGCAGGGTTGCTGCATTTTTTTTATTTCAGATGCCTACATTGTTATTAATGGTGAAGGTACCCTTAAAATAAGAGCTACCAAGCCCTCTCAACTCAGGATTATCCTGGTGCACAAAAGAAACCGTTCAATGATAAATGTAGCTTCACTGCATTTGCAACTTTTATGGTAATAACTTTGTGAATCAACAAACATATATCCAACGACCCGGCGACAGATTTGAATAAAATCCCTTTTGCTGTAAATTTCATGAGCCTGACAATGCTCAGATGTTGAATTTAACAAGGAGTAAG